>NW_027637742.1:0-14075 GCF_951216825.1 Electrona antarctica
GGTGATCAACTCCAGCTCGTCCACTCCAAAACTAAAGGATTCATAACAATGGTTCTCAGATCTCAGATGTATTTTCCCAGAAGAAGAGGCAGCAGTCAGCTACACACTCGTCTCCCCAACTCCCTCCCAAGATGGCACGTTGTTGAGAGGGGGGGGGGTGGTATACGTATTAATCTGCCTGAGAGCAGGCGACGTCGGAGCGGGTCTGAATCTCTCCTGACTGCTCGCCGGGGTTTGTTTATCTATAGCGCCTCCCATAGCATCCCATACCCCCCCCCCCCCCCCCCCTATAAAAAGAGATTTATCCAAAAGTGATTCTGAGAGGGTACAAATTTAACCATAATATGCATGGTCCATTTGGTAAAGTTTGTATATAGTACGCTCCTCCATACAGTGGGGTTCATACGCATGCTTACATATGGATACGGCTAAACCCTTTGCGTATAGCGGATCCTTTTCCTTCCATCCTGTTCGCTTTGCTCTCTCGCCAACTTTCAATTTCACCCTATCACGTCACCCATTAAGCCATCACCCAGTCCGCTCTTTTTCAAGTTGCCATGTGTTGTTGTACTTTAATATGTGTTGATGATTGGTATTTTTTATGGAATATTTTAAATTTACTGATGTGTGTGTCAAAAGTTGGGTTTCGTTTTCTAGGGTTAAGTATATTTAATCAAGATTCTTTGATTGTACAGTTTGTAGCAAAGCTTGCAAATAAGCTAAAGCACCTGGAGTATGAAATCGATCTAAAGAGATAGAGAAAGATTATACCAATCAAATGGGGCTTTGTAGCAGGAAGACCTCCGTCCAACCTCATTAAGGTTATTGGTATTTTAAAGTATGGATATTTTAGATGTCTTAGTGGATATGACGAAAGTAGACTGGGTCAAATACTGCTTCAGGTAAAAAGGACACCTAAAATAAATACGTTTATAAATGAAGAGAAACCAACGTAATTGCCTTCTTCATTTGGCTGCAGCCAATTGAGCGAGTTGTAGTTAGTTAGTTACTTTATTGACACAAATGTATAAAACATCGGGTCCAAACAATAATCGAAAACCCATGAAAAAATACTTTAAAAAGGTACAATACATTACAATAGACCAGGGGTTCTCAACCCGTGGGTCGCGACCCCTCGGGGGGTCGCCAAATTATTTTGGGGGGTCCCCAAATTATTTTCAAAAAAAAAAAAAAAAAAAAAAAGATTTTTTTAAAATTTTATTTTCACGATTTTTCAAAAATAGCAGACCTACAAGTTCATAGCGCGCCACTCGGTGGCGCGCTATGAGCTTGTAGATCTGCTATTTTTCAATAGCTAAATTATAACAATGCTTAAAACACCAAAAGAATCCCATTCCAACAGGAGCTTTCTATTGTTCTAAAAGTGACAGGCAGGATGCATGTAGCATAATGCAACGTTCCTCTGTTAGCGCACACAAAGAGTGAGCTCAAATCCATACACCATCACTATGGAGCAGGAGCAGTGATGAGCTCCATATGGAAATGGGACATTCTGCATAATGAGTTATTTTACTTTTGGTACTTTAAGTACATGTCGATGCCAATACTTGTGTACTTTTACTCAAGTACATTTAGAATTCCAGACTTTTACGTGTAGTATTTCTACATTGCAATATTGATACTTTTACTTAAGTGAGACATTTGAGTACTTTTTCCACCACTGCTTTTGGACATATGAGGTCCGGCACGCCAGCAAAACTATTCTATTACCGTTGGGTTGATCTGTCACACTCGGGCTGTGGCCGTCTTTACCGTCTGGCCGCTCTGAAAGGGCAGAGGATAAAAGGCCATCAGCGGGACAAATGAGACCCGCGCGACGCCATTCATCAGACGCCCAGGGTTCCCCCAGTTTGTGTGGGCAACACCCTGTGTGGGCAACACCCTGTGTGGGCAACACCCTGTGTGAGCAACACCCTGTGTGGTCAACACCCTGTGTGGGCAACACCCTGTGTGGGCAACACCCTGTGTGGGCAACACCCTGTGTGGGCGACACCCTGTGTGGTCAACACCCTGTGTGGGCAACACCCTGTGTGGGCGACACCCTGTGTGGTCAACACCCTGTGTGGTCAACACCCTGTGTGGGCAACACCCTGTGTGAGCAACACCCTGTGTGGGCAACACCCTGTGTGGGCAACACCCTGTGTGGTCAACACCCTGTGTGGGCAACACCCTGTGTGAGCAACACCCTGTGTGGGCAACACCCTGTGTGGGCAACACCCTGTGTGGGCAACACCCTGTGTGGGCAACACCCTGTGTGGGCGACACCCTGTGTGGTCAACACCCTGTGTGGTCAACACCCTGTGTGGGCAACACCCTGTGTGAGCAACACCCTGTGTGGGCAACACCCTGTGTGGGCAACACCCTGTGTGGGCAACACCCTGCTGCCTGCCATGCCCAAAAACCCCACACCACCCACCACACCAGTGTTGATTTTGTTGACTAAGACTATGACTATCAACTGTATAGATTAGATAGATAGATAGAAATCTTATGTTATTTAGTCGACTAAAACCAAACTAAAACTAAAGCTTTTAAAGCTGATTTTTTGCAGTGTTCAAAATGAACACTGCACCACACCACACCCCTTCTGTCTGTCCAATACCACAATGTAGAAATACTTATGAGTCCAGGCCTGTATTTAAATACTTATGAGTCCAGGGCCTGTATTTAAATACTTATGAGTCCAGGGCCTGTATTTAAAATGAGTGAAAGGTACAAACGGATCAGCATCAAGGGGAAAAGTACTTGCATTTTCATTTCTATTATATTTGACTCTGAGATTAAATGGAGTAGATGTATCAAAGTATATATATTACAAAAGTGCCGCAAAATTGTACTTAAGTAGAGTAGTATAGTAAATGCAATTGTTTACTATACACCACTGTATGCTGGTTGCCATGGGTACATCCCCATGAGGGAGGATGCTGTCTCAGAAAGGTTCCTTGTCCTCAATCATGAGTCATGGAGCGCCGGCTCTTGTGCATGGGAACTGGTGGAAAGTAACTAAGTACATTTACTCAAGTATAGTGCTTTAGTACAATTGAGATACTCTTACTTTACGAGAGCATTTCCATTTTCCAAAACAATACGGCACAATGCCTCGCACAAAAACACCGAAAACAATCAAGAGTGCTTGTTCCACCACTCGATGGAGGTTGCATATTGTGTGGGGATCAGTTTCTTTAGGTCCTCAATCATGACTCATGGCGGAGTGCGGTGGCTCTCGCGGGTCGGAGGCTGCTAGCGGTATCGACCCGCTCGGATAAGGGAGTGTAGCGTGCAGGCCGAGGTAAACAGCTCCGCTTTGCCCACAGCGCTGCATGGAAGTGATTAAGAGAGCCCGGCTAGTGATCAGAGGATGACAGGGGTCAATCCCCTGCTGGCCAATTGGCTGGTATCCCCCCGTGCTTCGGCGGCATATTTAGCCGTCGAGAGCGCGAGCGCGAAAGACAGAGAGAGAGAGAGAGAGAGAGAGAGAGAGAGAGAGAGAGACGTGCCTAAAGGCGGAAGATTCTAAGTGCACTTCAACCTTTTAACACAAGGTGTTAAGGAGGAGGCGATGACAGTCCATGCTTTGGTTGTTCAAAATGTATACTACCGAATCGTAATGATAACAGCACCCATGCTGTAATCGTAATGATAACAGCACCCATGCTGTAATCGTAATGATAACAGCACCCGTGCTGTAATCGTAATGATAACAGCACCCGTGCTGTAATCGTAATGATAACAGCACCCATGCTGTAATCGTAATGATAACAGCACCCATGCTGTAATCGTAATGATAACAGCACCCGTGCTGTAATCGTAATGATAACAGCACCCGTGCTGTAATCGTAATGATAACAGCACCCGTGCTGTAATCGTAATGATAACAGCACCCGTGCTGTAATCGTAATGATAACAGCACCCGTGCTGTAATCGTAATGATAACAGCACCCGTGCTTGTCTGCCACCCCACAACCCCCCAATCCACTTCACTGGAGTGTTTCCAATGGTACTTTTACTTCTACTGCACTACATTCTCAGAGGCAACAGTATTATACTTTTATACACCAACCACTTCAGCCATACAGTATGTATATTTACAAGCTCACAAGCTTGTGCTTGCAGATCTGATGTTTTCGAAGCATTATACTTTCAGTACTTAAGTACATTTTACTTTTACTTCTAACAGTATTTCCAAGTACAAAATGTGATTACTTCCTTCAACACTGCTTGAACATTTTATATATAAAAATATATATATTTTTAATAAATATCCATTTCCCCCTACAAGCAAACACGGTGCTTCCCCCTCTTTTCCATGCGATCCATCAGGGGACGTCCGACAATTAAAAGCCTCTAATTTGATTAGGAGATAATGCCAGTCGCAGTTAATGGGAAGGACAGACGTCACAACACAGGCAGATTAGTTTTGGCGGACGTCTGCTTATTAATTAAAACAGCCCTCCCTCCCTCCCGCACCAAGGCGTCCAAGTCGCACCGCACAGATGCCGTTTTAATGGGCTGAGGGGTGCGGCGAATTAAGACGAATGGCGGATACGGCACGAGCGAGCGGGCATAAGAGACAATTTAAGCCTGCAGGGTGAGGAGTTTGCACCCCCACCCCCTCAGAGGACGCGGATGGAAAAAAGCGATCGGAATTGCGTTTTAGCGCTACCTGATACCGTTGCTGTCACGGGGGAGGGAAATCTTGTACTTGTATTCAGGAAGATGCTGTGCTCCGAATATGGATTCAGTGGAGGCTAGTTATGATCTAGTCACAAGCTCTTCTAAATCATTTTCCCTTTCAAAAGGTTTAAAAAATCAGGTAAAATAGCGATTCACAAGTAGATCGGCAATTTTCACTACTTTTGTACGACAAAGCAAACCGTAGTCTCCCCGCCTAAAAAACAAGACAAAGGTTGAAACGCAGAGATACAAGGTTTCTTGACGGACGATAACGATAGGGTATTTTATTGGAGAGGATGGATAATGTTTACGCCCGGATCGTTTTCCCCGTCCTTGTTGTGTAACAGGATGACAGGGTTGTTTTTAAAACACTCTAAAGCACTTGTCTTGGATTCCACTGTTTTTTATGTATTTATTTATTTTGCAGCGGTGCGATGGCGCTCGCCCAGCCAGTGTCTCGTTGCATGCCATGGCAACTGCATCAGCACCTCGATTGCGCCTTGTTCTCCCTGAGTCAAATTACCTCCCACTTGATGCTCTTATTGCAGACTATACACTTCACTCTGCATCTTTCAATGGCTCTGATCTTTAAGACACTCAGAGGATCAGTGCCAAACTATTACACTAAGTATAAGTGACGCCCATGGGCATAACATCAGAGTGTGCCCCCCCCCCCCCCCCCCCCCAACATTTGGCTCAATGATGGGGGAAAATCTATTTTCATATGCTGTCATCAAAACGTGGAATGCTTTACCACAAGTCAAATAGAGATGTTGACTCCCTATACCCAAACTCAAACTAAACTGAAAGAAAACTGAGTATAGAACACCTTGGTAGTAGCATCCTCGGCACACAGCTTAGATTAGAATCGGGCATTTCAACGCCATCACAGGGCTGTCATTCATGGACGTGTATGCACATGTGTGTGGCGTGTGTGTGCGCGCACACGTGCGTGCGTATGTATGTGTGTGCATGTGTGTGCATGTGTGTGCATGCGTGTTCGCGTGTGTGCATGTCTGTCTTTTGGGAACCCGCTTTACATCACGTCAACACCAAAGTGACTTGCTAGTATTACTAGTTGGGAATAGGGGCGTATAGCGCTCTGCCCTGTGCACTCAACACAGAGACCCATCCCTGTGCACTCAACACAGAGACCCATCCATGTGCACTCAACACAGAGACCCATCCATGTGCACTCAACACAGAGACCCATCCATGTGCACTCAACACAGAGACCCATCCATGTGCACTCAACACAGAGACCCATCCATGTGCACTCAACACAGAGACCCATCCCTGTGCACTCAACACAGAGACCCATCCCTGTGCACTCAACACAGAGACCCATCCCTGTGCACTCAACACAGAGACCCATCCCTGTGCACTCAACACAGAGACCCATCCATGTGCACTCAACACAGAGACCCATCCATGTGCACTCAACACAGAGACCCATCCATGTGCACTCAACACAGAGACCCATCCATGTGCACTCAACACAGAGACCCATCCATGTGCACTCAACACAGAGACCCATCCATGTGCACTCATCACAGAGACCCATCCCTGTGCACTCAACACAGAGACCCATCCATGTGCACTCAACACAGAGACCCATCCCTGTGCACTCAACACAGAGACCCATCCATGTGCACTCAACACAGAGACCCATCCATGTGCACTCAACACAGAGACCCATCCATGTGCACTCAACACAGAGACCCATCCATGTGCACTCAACACAGAGACCCATCCCTGTGCACTCAACACAGAGACCCATCCATGTGCACTCAACACAGAGACCCATCCCTGTGCACTCAACACAGAGACCCATCCCTGTGCACTCAACACAGAGACACATCCCTGTGCACTCAACACAGAGACCCATCCATGTGCACTCAACACAGAGACCCATCCATGTGCACTCAACACAGAGACCCATCCATGTGCACTCATCACAGAGACCCATCCATGTGCACTCAACACAGAGACCCATCCCTGTGCACTCAACACAGAGACCCATCCATGGGCACTCATCACAGAGACCCATCCATGTGCACTCAACACAGAGACCCATCCATGGGCACTCATCACAGAGACCCATCCATGTGCACTCAACACAGAGACCCATCCATGGGCACTCAACACAGAGACCCATCCATGTGCACTCAACACAGAGACCCATCCATGTGCACTCAACACAGAGACCCATCCATGTGCACTCAACACAGAGACCCATCCATGTGCACTCAACACAGAGACCCATCCATGTGCACTCAACACAGAGACCCATCCATGTGCACTCAACACAGAGACCCATCCATGTGCAGACCCATCCAATCGATATGGCTGTATTTAGTACAATTTCAACATCATGTTTACTTTACCTGAGTACTTCCAATTTATTTTTACTTCTACTCCAGTACATCTCATTCTCAGAGGCAAATATTGTACTTTTTACTTGATGGCGTCAATTATTTTGCCTGCTTGTGTGCAAGCATGCATGACGTTTCATTCAGGTCATGGTCTGCGCCATTTGGAAATAGGGATAAACATTTGAAACCAGTGGGAAACGGTGAAGAAGTCATCAAAAGTCTGGGTTTTTGGTAACTGTACTAGTTACTCTGTAGATTACAATAAATTATTATAAAACATATCAACCACGCCAGCCCTATACTGCTTTTACTTTTTGCACCTTAAGTGTATTTTGATGCAAATACTTTTGTATTTTCACTCAACTACCAGACCCTTTACTTCTAACAGACTATATTTCCACATTGTGGTATTGTTACTTTTACTAAAGTAAAGAGTACTTTGTTCCATCACTGCTAAGGCGGGATTCGGGGGAGAAGATGTTCTGCTTTCTCACCAGGGGGGGGTAGCCCATCATTTAGCGCCTCATGCAGATCACTGCTACTGGCTCCACAGCCCCCAGGGTCCCGGGAATTAATGTACCAAAGCAATGGTATAGGAGTGATTTATTAAAATAACACACCCTGATGGGAGCGCCGGCTGGAGGTTGGACTTCCACACGCTGTACAACTCCTCCCTGCATATCGCCGCCGTTGGTAATACAATTACTTTCACAAGAAATGGATACAAAAATAAAATAAACTGTGTTCCAATGGGCCCAATGTCGTTAGTATTTAACAATTACTGCAAGCGTAGTTAATGCTTTTCAGTGAGTTGTGAAACGATGTGAAAAGGAGACACCCCACACACCAGACTAATGCCGTTTCCTAAACAATTAATACATTATGTAAAATGATGATGTTTTAGTAACATTGTTCCCGCTGTTCTACTGTACATACAGCCAACCAGATGAATGAATCACAGATTGAGGCTTTAACCTTTGCTTTTATGTAATATGTGAGACCAGGGTTTTATGGAAGATGCTTCTGAACATATTGCTATAGTTTGACGACTTTGCTCTAATCTTAAATAATAATAACCAAAAATAGCCGATCTGCAAGCTCTCAATGAATCGAGGTTATTTTCAATGCAAGACATGCGTCCATATAGAAGACATGCTGACTTCTATGGAATCCAAATGATCAGTCGCAGCGACTGAGAACTTTAATCCGTGCGTGCGTGAGAGGGGCGGGGTGGGGGGGGCTGGCAAATTGCACGGCTGTCTGTCCTCGCCATCGTTGCTTATTTGTTTAGCCCCCCTTCTCCATTGGAGTCGCAGGCCTTGTATTAAATTGATCCCTCCTGCCGCGTTTTGCCTTGTTGAACAAGCGCAAAGCCCCCGCTAAGTGTGTGTGAAAGGCCGGTGATTGTGTTTGCCGGCGCCCGGGGTGCAGGCAGCGTGCGGACCAACCCAACCCACCACCACCACCACCTCCGCCTCCCTATCTCCCCCGGACAGACGGGGATTAGAGGATGGGAGAGAGGAGGGCTGAATGACCCCTCTGGGGGTCTGGGAAGTCAGGCTAGGCAGACAGTGAATGGCTGGGGGCTCAAGCTAGTGCTACGTGCACACACGAGCGCGCTCACACACAGTATGCATCTCTGCTGCAGTACACAAGCATGCATATGTGTGCATATACCATACGGCCCTATTGCTCTCACACCCACACGTGCGCGCATTGTACAGTACTCAAGCAAGCATGTGTGCACACCACACGCCCCACCCACACACAAACACCCCTTAGTGTTAAAGCCCCCGTGGGCTAGCTTGATGCATATATCCAAAGGTATGCATGTTCTTTCTTACGCACGCACGCACGCACGCACGCACGCACGCACGCACGCACGCACGCACGCACGCACGCACGCAAACAAACACACACACAAACACACACGCACACAAACACCTTGGACACTCAATGGCACAGTGGAAAACAACTCCTATAATGTCATCATTACAAGCCGCTGATACTATCTGAATGGTTTTGAGACGGAGACCACCTACTAGCTCGTTGATGTAGGCCTGTAGGGGACGGAGACCACCTACTAGCTTGTTGATGTAGGCCTACGTAGGGGACGGAGACCACCTACTAGCTCGTTGATGTTGGCCTACGTAGGGGACGGAGACCACCTACTAGCTCGTTGATGCAGGCCTATAGGGGACGGAGACCACCTACTAGCTCGTTGATGCAGGCCTATAGGGGACGGAGACCACCTACTAGCTCGTTGATGCAGGCCTACGTAGGGGACGGAGACCACCTACTAGCTCGTTGATGCAGGCCTACGTAGGGGACGGAGACCACCTACTAGCTCGTTGATGCAGGCCTACGTAGGGGGGGCTTAATGTAAGAATGGATCCCCCGGGATGTTCCTGGCGAATTCAGACTGAGCGAGTGGGCGTATCGATTAGCATTCTATTGTCGAGGAGAGGAGCATCATTGACGTGTTTGAAGGGAGAGATTATACAGTAACATCCACAAATCGCTCATCCATCCATCCATCCATCCAACCATCCATCCATCCATCCATCCATCCATCCATTATTTGTTCTTTTATTAGCGTTTGAGTTGGAAATATTCTTCGTCATTCATTGCAAGTTTAAAACATTTTATGAATAAAATGTAGGCTACTCCCTATTCCCCTATTCATTTTCATTCCTTTAGCAGTTTTGATACGCATTTCAGTCGGAAATATTCACAGATTCTTCAATCTAAAAGGCAGGCCGCTGTTATATTGCGCACCGTTGATTTATTCAGTGCGTAACCGTGCTGTATGTCTCTGTGTATGAGTTCTCAGTTTGGACACACACACACACACACACACACACACACGCACGCACGCACGCACGCACGCACGCACGCACGCACGCACGCACACACTGCACGCACGCACGCACGCACAGTGTCACACTCAGTCTAATGGACTACACCGTGTGAGTATTGAGGGATGTCGGACACAGCCTGTGTCTCTTCATTTATCACAGGAGTAGAAGTAGAAGACATTCTTTCTTTTCTTCCCTTGCATCCAGGAGAACACGCTGCGGAGCAAATGGAGGAAGAGGCAGCTAGGCGGCCAGCGGGGAGACGTGTGGAGCGTTCCTCCAGGAGGAGAGGATGCAACAGCAACACCACGGGGAAAACCGTTGTACTGGAGCACATCGTCGCTTTCGGGTGGAAAACCTTCTATGTCCAAAACCGTTCCTTTTTTTAAATTATGCTTAAGGTTCTTAAAACATTTTTAAATTGTGACAATAGCCAAATGTACAAGCTTTCTGTAGCTTGTTCAATGCTTTTGTATACGGGGCTTTGATTTACGAAAAAGATCTAAAATGTGGATTGAGGTTTTAGCCCGACATCGACGTCGTCTCAGCTCCACCAGGAGCACCTCCCTCGTTCCAACACCTGTCCCCACCAGGCCAGGAGCACCTCCCTCGTTCCAACACCTGTCCCCACCAGGCCAGGAGCACCTCCCTCGTTCCAACACCTGTCCCCACCAGGCCAGGAGCACCTCCCTCGTTCCAACACCTGTCCCCACCAGGCCAGGCAGGCAGCCATCACAGGAAGATGGACTTTATGCAACTTTCCCTGGATTTGATCCCGTTTTTTTGCGTAAGTGCTGCCATTTTTTATTGAGCTACTGTACAGTAACAGATCTGGCCTGATTGTTCAGGGGTTAACCTGAATCTTGTCAATCAGGTCAACATTCTAGTCAGATTCTGTGTCTAGGTAAGACATGACCAGAGGTGCACATAACTGGTGCGAATGTACGCATGCGTGATCAAAATAAGATCAAACAAAATTAAGAGCTCTTACGTACTGCTGTCAGTACCAACATTTACTAGCTCTGGTGTCATGTATTTCAAATGTCTATTTACTACCTGTAAGTAGACTTAGAAATTAAACTAGTGTTGACTAAGCATTACAAGTGGCTCTTATTTTGAAGAGGAAGTCCGTTTTGGTTGTAGGCAAGCTGCCATGACAAGTTGTAATAATGATGATGTTCAAAGTTCTAGTTAGTAAACAGGAACCCATGTGACACAATATTTTAGCCAAAGTTCATATTATATACGATAAGAAAACCATGCATCTCTGACTAAAACAATGTGCACATTTTGGAAGTACGTTAAACATGGAGCCTCGGCAGCATTACAGTAGGTGAGTATGGTAGTTAATTTGATCTGTCTCATGCTGGCTAAAGTAACATTGTGCCGTCTTCCCACAGTGCGTACCAAGCAACATCTCCAGGTGCTGCCCTGAGAACTAGACCAAAAACATTATGTGCGACCCTGGACATGACCTTTGACACGATATAAATGACTCATAGAAGAGCAGGGAGACCGAATACAACCACCACAATTATATAAGTTATTAACTATCATTCAGATTGGACAAAATTACATTATATTCATTAAGTTAACATAGTGCTGCTTAAAGTAAACTAGAGCTAGTTGGGCACAGTCCTACTTGATGCGATGCAAGTTGGAAATGCATGCCCCACCCTGTTATTATGTCTGTGTCCTTTTTGACCATAATGGAGTCCTTTGTCAGGCATGCCTGAATCTATGCAGATGTCAGAACAACATTGTGATGTCAGAACATTGTGAGAACAAGCAGCTCCATATATATATATATGGGTGATCAGGTCTAGAGCCCGGGCAGAGCTGGTTTTGGACAACCGGCTATCCGACGGACTCGACACCGAGCACTGCACTCCCATGAGGGTGTGGAACGTGTGTGTCGAAATTGTAGTCGGTGCGGCGAATAGTTTTCGAATTACGTGGATTACAGATGTATCTGTCTCTCTGTGTCCCTTTATTCCTAATTCCTATATATGGAGTTCTGTGTCAGGCGTGCCCAAATATGAAGTGTTTTGATGTCAGAAGTCAATGTACCTCAACACCATACTCAAGTACAGTACTCCAGTAAAAGTAGTAGTACTTAGTTACTTTCCACCACTGCAGGCAGGCAGCTATACCATCAGATAAACTATACAGCTCCCTGATCAAAGCAATGGTGCAAAAGCAGGCTTGCATCCAGAACCTCAAATCTAATCACGTCAGATCAGATTGTGCTTCTACGAAGAAAGTGAGAAGAAAGGAAGCGAGAAAAGAGATGTGGAGTAACTAAGTAGATTTACTCACGTCTTCACTCAGTATAGCCAGTAGCCCTGGAAACATAACCTACTTTATGAAAACAATTACACACGCGCACGCACGCACGCACACACACACACACACACACACACACACACACACACACACACACACACACACACACACACACACACACACACACACACACACACACACACACACACACACACACACACACACTATATAATGGCAATTGAAAGAAGTATATGTGACAACAAATAAAATCTAGTGTAAAGTCCGGTCAAATTCCCATTGTAATCATTGGCGTGATAATGCTTGCAGCCCGGGTATGTATTGACTTTTTAAAATTATTTTTTTACTTCCTCACATGGAAAGTTTCCTTTCCAGCCTCTAATGGCTGTGAACAGCTAAATAATGCATCCCAACTTCCACATACATGTCTGCTGTAAAGCCTCCAAGGTTTTATTAAAGCCAGTGGATGAGACGGGAAGGAAGGGTGGAGGCTGCACGGAATACAAAGATTAAAGCAAAAAGCTTCGTGGACTAGTAGTTTATATCTGGCACTCAATATCCTGACCTTTCTCTGTAGTTGTGTCATTGAACGTCAGCCTGCAAGGTGGATAGTGTGTGAGTGTGTGCGTGTTTGTGCTGGTATTACTATACTATACAAATGTCCCCACAGGCATAGCAGAAACAGTGTTCATGGTTCTCTCAAGGGAAGTGGCGTATACATAGAGTATATAAAAGGATAGAGACTGAACTGGCGCGAAGCTCCGCCCCCCCAGCTATTCATGTCAGTGGAAGTTGCTCAGTGGCATTTTGAAGCACCCGGAAGACTGCCGGAAGTACCTCCTCCGGACCTCAAATTTGAGGTCCAGGGTGACGTAGGGAGTGATGGTCCTACATGTTAAAGCCCAGCTGCACGGGGTTTCTCGGTCATGAATACACGGGTCCGCCTGTAGACCCTCCTCCTACCACTAGGGCCCAGAGCTTCAACGTTGAATAGCCTCACTGGCCCCTTGGGCGTATAGTGGTAAAGTTCCTGCCCACCACCGGTATTGGGTTGGAATCCACCACGGCACACCCGGCTGAGTGTCTATACACCAACAAAATGGCCCGTGTTCGGTCATTGCACAGTCCTGTATACGGGACTATCAGCAGGGAGTGTTGGGTGGGAGGAGTAAAAGGTCTCTACTACGTCCTCCCGGTGGAGGCTCCTCACCGGCAGATGATGCAGTAGGATACAACAGCAGTGACAACACACAGATGTGTGTGGGGAGGAATTCATTGGTAATTGAACGACTAAATTGGAAAGAACAAGGACCCCTTGTACAGCAAAAAACTAAACATGTTTAGAGTTATAAGTATAAGTTACGTATAAGTATAGATTAGAGGTTTAGGGGTTGTTGCGTGCTTGTAGTGCTTCTATTTTCGGTACAGGATTAAATATGTGGAAAAAAGGGGGTAAAATTGGTCCACGTCCTCACAGGTATAGCAATACCAATGTACGTGTGTGTGTGTGTGTGTGTGTGGTGCGTGCGTGCGTGCGTGCGTGCGTGCGTGCGTGCGTGCGTGCGTGCGTGCGTGCGTGCGTGCGTGCGTGCGTGCGTGCGTGCGTGCGTGCGTGCGTGCGTGCGTGCGTTCTGCGTGCGTGCGTGCGTGCGTGCGTGCGTGCGTGCGTGCGTGCGTGCGTTAAACTAACAGTGGAAATCTTAAACAAACAGCAGAAAGTCGTCAATAGGACACGGTACGGTTCAATGACTTTCCTTGTTTTCAAAGGTGAGACGACGTCTCTTACAGAAAAAAGGAGTCTTCAGACAAAGAGACAGGAATCGACAGCGATGGGACACCTTGC
>NW_027637741.1:0-13700 GCF_951216825.1 Electrona antarctica
TCTCTCTCTCTCTCTGGAGAGGATGTTGGATCACTGGTCGCGTTCACAGACAACCAGGTGATTGCATCCCCCCCTCATCTCCTGTATCCTGTCATCGTGCGTGCGTGCGTGCGTGCGTGTGTGCGTGCACGCGCGTGCGTGCGTGTGTGTGTGGTTTCATCACTCCGTATGGCCTCACAGCAGCTCCGTAGAGAGTAGTCCAATACTCTGTTGTACTCGAGTACACAGGGGTACGGTTAAAGATGGAGTGGCTCCTAGACCCTTATCCACACATATCCAAAAACAGTCTGTAAGAATTCTTATTGTCACCTCACAGATCTTCAGGTGGAGTCCACACTCCACAGAGGGGGTGTGGAGTGTGGACTCCATATTTGGACTCCAAATATGGAGTGTGGACTCCATATTTGGGGCATGCCTGACAAAGAATTCCATATATGGGCATAAAAGGCACACAGACATAAAAACTGGGTGGGGCATGCATTTCCAACTTGCATCGTTCCAAGTATAGGCCAGTGCCTAGAGATGCTCCGATAATCGGCCAGCGATCGGTGATCGGACCTATCGGCTGATATTCGCTCCAATCGGTGATCGGCAATTTACCCTATCTGTGATCGGCAATTTACCCTATCTGTGATCGGCAATTTACCCTATCTGTGATCGGCAATTTACCCTATCTGTGATCGGCAATTTACCCTATCTGTGATCGGCAATTTGTAAATTACCCTATCTGGAGAAACTGATCTTTTACACCCATTTAAGTGGTATAAATGTCAATCAGATATATAGTATAATATCATTTTGTGTCTTTGTGACAGACTTACACATTCTCCCCTTCCAACCCACACACAGGTTTTGATGTGGGTTTTTTACATCAGTATATCGGCCGATCATGAGAAAAACTATCGGTGATCGGGATCGGTCCCAAAAAAACCTGATCGGAGCATCCTGGCAGTGCCCAACGGGCACCGCTCTAGTTTCTATAAAGAATAAAAGGGCCAAGGAGCTTACAGTATATTTACACATAGTGTGTCTGCTTAGACTCAAACAGTTCCAGTTGACGGGGCCAGCCTGGTGACAAGACTGATATGGGCCTTTTTATCAGCCTTCCCCCCTTGTCCAAAACAGGCCAGCGGTGCCCCTCCATTGTACTTATTAAGTAGAGTACTTGAGTATGTGTACTACTTATTGCTCCGTGCGGTGAGGTTCATGTCATCACTCAGTATCTCCTCACAGCCATTCCTCCGTAGAGAGAGAGAGAGAGAGAGAAGCCACAACTAAATGGTCTCTCTATTAAATGGACCATCTATCTATCGGCTCAATGAGAAAATTGCTTTTTTTCCCCACTCCGATTGCTGGAGGAGGCTTCATTTAATGGGCCGCCGTGATGTACAACGGACCCCGCTGTTATCAGGAGACATGAGAAAATGAAATGTGCTTTTCCGCTGGCAGAAATAATTTACTCTGTGCTTTTTTTCATCAGTGTTTTTAACCCATTCTAGACGGGAATACCCCTTTTGGTGTTTTAAGCATTATGTTACGCTTTAGCTGTTGAAAAATAGTGAAAATGTAGTGCGAATCTTTGAAAATATTCTTTCAGAGCGAACGTTTTTAACTCAAATCTTTGCGTCTGGAGGGTCCCTGGAACAACATATTTTCAAATGGGCGGCCAAATACATATAATTCCAGTCCTTGACATGAAATATTCTGAGAACCACTGACATAGAAACATTTTCAGATAACTGTCAGAATATAGAAGGCATTTGTAGAATCGATGGTAGGTCCAAATGGGTTAAAGGCCGTAAAACAGAAGAGTGTTTGGGCGCGCTCCTAGCGTGCTGCTAGACATATCGCTTTGAATTCTGCAAAAAAGAAAAGAAAAAGGTTGGTTCA
This sequence comes from Electrona antarctica, assembly GCF_951216825.1. NCBI lineage: Eukaryota > Metazoa > Chordata > Actinopteri > Myctophiformes > Myctophidae > Electrona > Electrona antarctica. The sequence continues at coordinate 1,891 of NW_027637741.1, forward strand.
GCAGTCGATGGTCCCGTCTCGTAGGAAATAGACCTCCTTGGTGGTTATTCGCTGTCGCCACGCAACACTAGGCCTGAGACACTCATGCCTCCTTATAATTTACAATTTACAATTTAGGCATTTAGCAGACGCTCTTAATCCAGAGCGACTTACATTAGGTCTGATATTTTCAGTAGAGCTTATAGATTTGATAGCCCGACAGATGCAACATTTTTTAGGTCCGATGCTGCACCGTACATTTTTGTCTGTGAAAAACAAAGTAGATTTGATGAATTTTCATCCAGCGACACTGTGGGCGCGTTCGGAAATAACGCACTGAGCGCACTGTGCAATGCAAACTAATAGGCCAGTGCGCTCCCGGTGCGCATTTCCGAACGCACCCTGTGTTATGACATAGCTTTAAAGGACCACTTCACCACTTCATATAATAGGTCCCAGTAATAATGATGATAAAATGGCACAATTTATTTTTCTACTCGGTCTGTGTCTCATAGGAGGGCTGTGGGCAGTTCAGAAACCCGTCCACCAGTGACATCATCGATAAGGAATCCAAGCTAATAGAAACTGCAGGCTTTCTAGTTTAAATCGAAACATTTTTGTAAAAAAAGTCTTGTTTAAAAATAAATCTGCCTAACGATGATGTCACTGGTGGACGGCTTTCTGAACTGCCCACAGCCCTCCTATGAGACACTGACTGAGTAGAAACAAATGGTGCCATTGTATCATAATTATTAGTGAGGACCTATTATATGAAGATTGAAGGGTTATGGGTTCCATTTGTACACTGTCAGAGTTACACTCCCGTAAGGGGCCATTTGGAACCCCCTTCAAAGGAACCATGAGTGTCCCTGGACCCCAATTTGACACCCACTGGTATGTCGGAGTGCTTCGTGTGAGCCAGCATGCACAATATCAGCACCTTGTCCCAGAATGGAACAGAGCCTTCATTATTAGCATTGGTACAAGGAAGTATAAGGAAGAGGCTCCAATATGGCCGCCGCCGTGCATAGAACATATTGAGGCTTCACACAGACAGACACATAAACATTCCTGCAGTGTTTTGCATGCTTCATTGCCGAGGAACGGGAAGTATTCAGTGACCTCAGAGTAGAGAGCATCTGGCTCCTGCCGGGGGTTTGGCGGGGACACAGGAAGCTTTTAGGGGTCTCGCTATAAGGCGGGGCCCCTGAGTTCACCACGAGACAGGAAGTCCAGGCAGGGCCCCGGCGTTGCTGACACTTCCTTGTTATCGAGAGGAAACAGGCGGCGCGTTTTTGTGTCCAGCTCAAGGATTCTTTGTGCTTATCTCACACGGTGCCCTGTTTCCTTCAGTAATGGCCGCACGCACGCGCATACGCACGCACGCGCACACATTTGTATAACTTTACTTGGATTTTAAAGACAGTGATTTTAGGAATGCCAATGATTTTTTTCATCATTGCCCTACATTTTTCGGTGCACTACTATACATCAGCACTCAGGCATAACTCTCTACATTTGTGTAAATGATAAACACCAATATTTGTCTTGTGCTGAGCAGGTAAATTGGTCTTCACAAAGTCACAATGTCTATTCCTTCTCTTCTTGTGTGGAGCCGTATAGTAATACAAATATGTACGCGTGCACACACACGCACGCACGCAGGCACGAGCGCGCACACACACACACACACACACACACACACACACACACACACACACACACGGACACACTCTGTGGAGCAGGGTTCCCATAATAATGTCTGCCGTGCTCTTTTCTCTCTACTACTGTGTATAGCGGGATTCCTTCAGTGATGTCTCCTCTCACTGTCTAGCAGGTAATGAGCTTTAAAATGCTGTGGATTTGACAAGCTGCCTGCGGGCTGATAGCAGCCATGCAGACAGACTCTCTCTCTCTCTCTCTCTATTCCCGTCTGTCTGTCTGTCTGTCTGTCTGTCTGTCTGTCTGTCTGTCTGTCTGTCTGTCTGTCTGTCTGTCTGTCTGTCTGTCTGTCTGTCTGTCTGTGGCAGGAGGAGATATTTTTTACACTAATAAGCCCGATGTCACTCGTGTGTCCTTTTAAAGTGAATCCTGCTCTCATTATAGACTGTAGAGAGAGAGGGAGAGAGAGAATGTGCGCATGTGTGTCTGTGAGGCCTGCTTCAACATTCTAGCATATCTGTTGGTTTTGTGACTTCATTAACCCGACAACCAGGATGTGTTCGATAACTTGACGACCACGCTCGCACTGAGCGGTGACACGACGCTGGTTAGCAAGTAGCAACTCATTAAAACTCATTCCCTGCCAAAGATGTCTTCGACTCATTCCCAATGGCGTGCCCTGACATAGCCGTCTTTGACGTCTTAATTGGGTTTTTATTGACTCAGAATATCCTCTCTTATATCTACCGTATAGTATAGCTTCCCCGGTGCTATAGGCAACGCTCGCTTCCGCGACACAGTTTTGTGCACCACGAAAGGAGGGACTTTCGCCCCATGGTTTTAGACCGCGACGGAGGAGGGCGCCTTCGCAACGTTCGACACGGCAACTCACTCGCTTCCGCTCACTCGGTGGGGTCTATTTGAATTAATTAATTGCCAGAAACAGATAAAACATTTGAGGAGCTTTTCTTTTTTAAAGTGAGTTGTGTTGATCTCCACTGGTACATTTATGTGCTCTGTGAGCAAAAGAAAATAATGTCACGTTTTGGTCCGGCAAAACACAGATTTTGATAATAAAAAAAAAAACATTATGAATATGGAGTGTGATATAATGGCCCATTTGGACCATCAGTCGACCCCTGAATCACACTAACCCATTCTGACCTGAGATCAGATTCTAAAAATGTCTTCTACATCCTGACAGTTTTCTGAAAAAGCGACAGTTTTCTGAAAAAGCTATGTTTCTATGTCAGTCGTTCTTCGATTTTTCAAAAATAACAGACCTACAAGCTCGTAGCGCGCCACTCGGTGGCGCGCTATGAGCTTGTAGATCTGCTATTTTTCAATAGCTAAAGCATAACATGATGCATTGCTAACACCAAAAGGGGTTCCCGCCCAAAATGGGCTAAACAAGACAGGACTCTCCTGGATGTCCTGTCCAGGTTCACAACACTAAACAAGACAGGACTCTCATGGATGTCCTGTCCGGGTTCACAACACTAAACAAGACAGGACTCTCCTGGATGTCCTGTCCGGGTTCACAACACTAAACAAGACAGGACTCTCCTGGATGTCCTGTCCGGGTTCACAACACTAAACAAGACAGGACTCTCCTGGATGTCCTGTCCGGGTTCACAACACTAAACAAGACAGGACTCTCCTGGATGTCCTGTCCGGGTTCACAACACTAAACAAGACAGGACTCTCCTGGATGTCCTGTCCGGGTTCACAACACTAAACAAGACAGGACTCTCCTGGATGTCCTGTCCGGGTTCACAACACTAAACAAGACAGGACTCTCCTGGATGTCCTGTCCAGGTTCACAACACTAAACAAGACAGGACTCTCCTGGATGTCCTGTCCGGGTTCACAACACTAAACAAGACAGGACTCTCATGGATGTCCTGTCCGGGTTCACAACACTAAACAAGACAGGACTCTCATGGATGTCCTGTCCGGGTTCACAACACTAAACAAGACAGGACTCTCCTGGATGTCCTGTCCGGGTTCACAACACTAAACAAGACAGGACTCTCATGGATGTCCTGTCCGGGTTCACAACACTAAACAAGACAGGACTCTCATGGATGTCCTGTCCGGGTTCACAACACTAAACAAGACAGGACTCTCATGGATGTCCTGTCCGGGTTCACAACACTAAACAAGACAGGACTCTCCTGGATGTCCTGTCCGGGTTCACAACACTAAACAAGACAGGACTCTCCTGGATGTCCTGTCCGGGTTCACAACACTAAACAAGACAGGACTCTCCTGGATGTCCTGTCCGGGTTCACAACACTAAACAAGACAGGACTCTCCTGGATGTCCTGTCCGGGTTCACAACATGTATTCTTTTCCAGCCTCTCCCTGTGACTCACATGCTTAATGGTTCTGTTCTGCTGACGCACACATTTTTTACCATGAAATGGGACTCTCCAGTCTCCACTCACTCACCGGCTTCTGGGCTTTCTGTCTCTGCTCTGCGCTGTCTGTCTGTCTGTCTGTCTGTCTGTCTGTCTGTCTGTCTGTCTGTCTGTCTGTCTGTCTGTCTGTCTGTCTGTCTGTCTGTCTGTCTGTCTGTCTGTCTGTCTGTCTGTCTGTCTGTCTGTCTGTCTGTCTCTGTGTCTGTCTCTGTCTCTGTCTCTGTCTCTGTCTCTGTCTGTCTGTCTGTCTGTCTGTCTCAACAGCATGTCAGATTCTTGCCTGTTCGCTCACAGACAAGAACCTTTGCAGGCGTCACACTTATTAGTCCAACTGGGTCAAATGCTTTAGTTTCTGTGTGTGTGGAGTTAGGTTACGGTAGTTAGGTTATGGTAGTTAGGTTACGGTAGTTAGGCTACAGTACAGTAGTTAGGCTACACACCGCTACAGTTACCGTCATTAGAGGTGTACAGGTATAGTAACACCGGGGCTCCACCGGGCGCGCCAGCGTCGCGTCTCCGTCACCGTCAGGGAATGTTCCCTTTTTAATCAATGAAGGGTGGCTCCACTGCCCGCGTTGCGTTGCGTTGCGTGACTGCATTAAAATTGCCCCGGTTCGTTTTTTGACGCACGCGACGGAGACGCAACGCGTCCGGTGGAGCCCCGGCGTAAGATGGAGTAACTGTACCTCTACATCTTTCCATCTTTGTTCTATTTCCCGCACAGGGATTGTACAGTACATTATAAATAAAGTGGATACATTAACAATTCATTTTTTTCTATACCTCTTGTTTATTTTTCCATTAGTGGTCCTGGCTGCTCCGCGTTGTGACAGACATGCTAATTGTTATTGATGTGAACATTTATTTCTTGTCAGGACAAACAAACTGGTGGTGCAACCGTTGCACCACACATTGAACTGATCATGTTTAGATCATGTGACATGTCAAACTGAACAGGGTCGTTAACTTAACAACGATCCAACTAATTAGCCATGTATCCTTTAAAACAAATATTAACATGTGTGACTGTGCGTGTGCGTGTGCGTGTGCGTGTGCGCTGTCAGCCGTCGCTGTCAGTTAAAAACTAGGCCTATATCTGCTGATGGAGGCCTTGTGATTCGGGTGTGAGGGTTTTTTTTGGTCTTTTGGAGCAAGTTATTTGCTTGCGTCTTCATTCCCAAGCAGTCTGTCTGAATCTTAGTGCATTATAGTGAATTATTGTGCATCTCTGAAAGCTTTATTTTAAGTGTGATCAGGGTCTGACAGACCTCCAAGTCTGTTGATAACGCTGCTGTTCAACTCAATGATGATCATTCTATACCAGAACAGAACAAATGTGCTGACTTCTCTCTCTCTGTCTCTGTCTCTGTCTGTCTGTCTCTCTCTCTGTCTGTCTGTCTCTCTCTCTCTCTCTCTCTCTCTCTCTCTCTCTCTCTCTCTCTCTCTCTCTCTCTCTCTGCCTACTTTAGAGAATTTAGGTCATTGAAACAACCAAACAGTTTGATCCAGTGAGTTCAACAGTAGCAGGCTGAAGATGCAGCTATATGACTCTCAGAGTCATAATAATACACACCCATGCCCCATGAATAATATTAAATGTAATAATAATAATGATAGTATTATGTATTATGATTATATTATGATTATTATGATTATAATTATAATAGTAATAGTAATGTCTGTTGAGCACATTCAATCTACATGTTGTAGAAACACTTAATGTTTTTTTTTGTTTCACTCCTCTAAGGGAAGAAACAATTAGATTCAATCGGTCTGGAATGCCTCATGATTTTTTCATGTCTTACTGGCTTTATGAAATATGAATATCCCGCTGCCTCTTTAACCCATTTAGACCTGATGCCGATTATTAAAAAAAAATAAAAAAAAATGTTTCTGAAACCTTTTCCATGTCAAGGACCTCCCGGAATGTATTTGGCCGCGGACCCCCACTCTGATTATGTTGTTCCACCCCAGAAGCAAAGAGTTTAAATCGTTTGCTGTGAAAGAATATATATTAAAAACGTTAATTCTTAATATATATCCCCAAACGTTTTAAAGATTTTTAAAAAAAATAGCAGATCTTCAAGCTCTTAGCGCGGCACTCGGTGCCGCGCTACGAGCTTGTAGATCTGCTATTTTTCAATAGCTAAAGTAGAACATAATGCTTAAAAAAAACACCAAAAGGGGTTCCCGTCCCGAACGGGTTAAAAGTGCATTTACTACTGGAGGCTGCCTTTATGGGTCACTGGTCTAAATCCCCGCCCGGTCTCTGTTCCTTTGGGCAAACAAGCACTCAGTTCAGTCCTGTGTGACTGTGTGGTGGAGGATGGTCTGAAAAGCAACGAGTGAATGCGGGAAATGTGCTGTTTTGATGTCTGATGAGTGGGTCAACTAGCACAGTGGCTCACAGGGACCCCCAAATTCATTATGTATCATTTGGCTGCGGGCGGACTCCCATGTGGAAATATTTTGTGCCACGGACTAGGGCTTTAAAGGACCACTTCACCACTTTTCAACCTATCTTCATATAATAGGTCCTCACGAATAATCTTGAAAAAATGGCGCATATTTTTTTCAACTCGGTCTGTGTCTCATAGGAGGGCTGTGGGCAGTTCAGAAACCGTCTTCCAGTGACATCATCGATGGGGAATACAAGCTAATAAAAACTGCAGGCTTTCTAGTCCTGAAAAGTTGCAATGGGAAAATTGAAGCCATCGTTCTCACGATAATAAAAAACATTTCTTGTTTAAAAAATAATCTGCCTAATGATGATGTCACTGGAAGACGGTTTCTAAACTGCCCACAGCCCTCCTATGAGACACAGACTGAGTAGAAAAAAATCGTGCCATTTTATCTTGATTATTAGTGAGGACTTATTATATGAAGATGGGTTGAAAAGTGGTGAAGTGGTCGTTTAAGCAACTAGTTGACTATTCAACTAGTCGACTAGTAAATCCACTAGTCGACCTTGTTGGTACTAGTTGACAAATTTTTTTTTGTAGGCCTCAAGATCAGGCCATGGTATCCAATGTCTTTGACTTCATTACCCAGGAGTCTCTGCATGCGTTGTGATTGGCCAGTCTTCACTTTGACTTGCAGTCTTGCCTTGGTGCCTTATATTAATTGGCAAAATGCCAGGATGAAACTCATTGTCTCCTCTATACATAGTAATACAGTCAAGCCCTTAACCCATTTTGGGCGGGAACCCCTTTTTTTTATAACATTGTTATACAGATCTACAAGCTCATAGCGCGCCACCGAGTGGCGCGCTATGAACTTGTAGGTCTGCTATTTTTGAAAAATCGTTAAAATGTGCCTCAAATCTTTCAGAAAATTGTCATGATTTAGAAAACTTCTTTTCTTTTTTTAAATTTCGACGTCAGGCCTGAATGGGTTAATATGGGACCTCCTGAGTCTATACATTAATTTATGGAAGTGATGATTGTTGTTGTTTAAACACGGTGGCTAACTTTATAATTTTGTGGGACATAATAATGCTATAGAGGGAATTCCTGGCCACGCCCCCTATTTCCGCTCTGGGTCTTTTCTCGGAGCGTGAATTTTTGAGTGTTCCAGTGTTGCAGTCCCGCCCCCCTACCCGGGCCCAGGAAATGATTCCCTGTTCATTTTCCTCATAGACATTTCAAAAAGTATTTATTTAAATACCTTTTAAGCCTCGTACAAAGCCAACTCGAGTTGTGACAACAAACGCAATTTTTCAGGCCAAACAAATAATTAGAAAGGAGAAAGAAAATGGCAGGTTACAACACTTTTTTTGTTGTTTTTCTTCTTTGTAATTATTTGTTTGGTCCAAAATATTGTGTTTGTTGTCATGATTTGTCACAACTCGAGTTTGCTTTGTACGACGCTTTATAAGGTCTTTAAATAAATACTTTTTTAAATGTCTATGCGGGAAAAATGCATTGGGAATTATTTCCTGGGCCTGGCGTCGTCATGAAAGGGGGCGGGACTGCGACGCTCTATAGTGATTCTCACTATGGATTCTCGTACTTGATCAATGCTTTATACCTCGTAACTGATTAATAATGCAACAAACCGTTTTGAGCTGCAGGTAGAGAGCATATTATGTGTTTTGGGGATGTTGTTGAAAGTAATGTTGTTTCATCAGCTTGACACACAAGACATTCAGCGACGGCCGGGGCCCCAACCCCCTTTTTTGAGAACCGCTGAACTAGAAAACTAGAGTCCCATTCCAGAGCAGCTCATTTCATTCATTTGTCCTTTTTTATCCTGGTCATTTTGACCCTGGTGTCGGGTATAGGAGGACAATGTGTCTCCCTTGGCTGAGTGCAGGGGATTCTGACTGGTAGTGTTGTTTTTGGCAGCACATTTCTATTTTAGTCATAGTCTCTTGAATAGTTTGTCACATTTTAGTCACCTGGAATGTGTTAGTCTAGTTTTAGTCAACTAAATGTCATGAGATTTTAGTTGACTAAATCTACAGGTGATTTAGTCGTTTGTAATGGCTGATTTTATACTTGCTGAAAATAGCACTGCGGCGCGTTGTGAGCTTGTAGATCTGCTATTTTCAGCATGCAACCAAGTGTAAAATGCCATGTGTCTTTTACTTATACTGGATCTCTTGTCCACTAGTCCTTCCTAACATTTTAGCCTTAGTTATAGTCTTAGTTAGCTTAGTTTTCATTTAGTTTCCATGTAGTTTTCGTCAGTGGAAAAAAGGTAGTCGACGAACATTTTTCGTCTTAGTTTTAGTCGACGAAAACAACACTGCTGGGAAGAGAAGTTTGGTCTGTCATGCGTTGCGGGTTCAACTCCCGGGTAGGACGTGAAACCTACAGACTGACTGCAGCTGACTGAAGTCACGCATTGCGGCCGGGTTCAACTCCCGGGTAGGACGTGAAACCTACGGACTGCAGCTGACTGAAGTCACGCATTGCGGCCGGGTTCAACTCCCGGGTAGGACGTGAAACCTACGGACTGACTGCAGCTGACTGAAGTCACGCATTGCGGCCGGTTTCAACTTCCGGGTAGGACGTGAAACCTACGGACTGACTGCAGCTGACTGAAGTCACGCATTGCGGCCGGGTTCAACTCCCGGGTAGGACGTGAAACCTACGGACTGCAGCTGACTGAAGTCACGCATTGCGGCCGGGTTCAACTCCCGGGTAGGACGTGAAACCTACGGACTGCAGCTGACTGAAGTCACGCATTGCGGCCGGGTTCAACTCCCGGGTAGGAGGTGAAACCTACGGACTGCAGCTGACTGAAGTCACGCATTGCGGCCGGGTTCAACTCCCGGGTAGGAGGTGAAACCTACGGACTGCAGCTGACTGAAGTCACGCATTGCGGCCGGGTTCAACTCCCGGGTAGGACGTAAAACCTACGGACTGCAGCTGACTGAAGTCACGCATTGCGGCCGGGTTCAACTCCCGGGTAGGACGTGAAACCTACGGACTGACTGCAGCTGACTGAAGTCACGCATTGCGGCCGGGTTCAACTCCCGGGTAGGACGTGAAACCTACGGACTGACTGCAGCTGACTGAAGTCACGCTCTGCAGTCCAAGTGTCGCTCGGGGACAAACAACTGATCTTCAAATGAACAACAGCTGTTTTCCCCAAGCAACAACGTCATGTGAGGGTTTATAAATTAAACTTTTACGACTTGTCTGTGTGCGTTCAGACTTCAGATACTCTACTCTAAAGAGAACAGGACTTTATTGAATTATCCAATCAATTCATTTGAATTCCTTACAATTTAGCAGTTTTGCTTGCTCTCACAACCATGAGATGATGTCACTGTAAAGCAATGCGTTCTAAAGCAAAGCGGAAAGAACTTCTCGGGGTCATGAGTCTCATGGCCTCATCTGTAAACAGTTAGGGTGCTGCCGTTACAGCTGAATGGGTAGAGAGAGCCTGCCTGGGAAGCAGAAGGTCCCAGGTTACATCTACAAGCTCACGACAGGTTGTGTGAGCTTGTAGATCGGTAGATGCATGCGTGAAATAATCATACATCAGTCGACACTATAGCTTGCTTGTTATAATAATTATAATGAACTGCACCTTTCTAGAAGAGAGATTCCTGAACCTCTTAACATCTAGAGCGTTAGATGCTAACCCTAGTACCTACATCTCTGACCTTAGAAATCCCTGGCTGCCGCTGGGGCTCTATCCTAGTATCCTCAGATCCTTTACAACCTCGGTCAAATTCACCTTGCGACTGAACCTAGAATGTAAAATGTTACTCACCAGATGGCAAACTGGGAAAGAAACACAAGACTCAATATGACAAAAATATGCTAAAAAGCTTTCATTGTTGAAAATACTAAAAACGTCAAAGTGTGCCTAAAGCTCTGTAAAACATATGTTGCTATAATGAAAAAGTCAGAGGTCTTGCTGGCGAACAAAAAAATAGGGAAAAAGCTGAAAAAGTGTTCTTAAAGATTTGTGGCAGTGGGTAAAGCAATGTAAAACTAGATAAAGTGCCCCTCGGGGCACAGGTCTCCACCAGGGCAGATCATGTTGTGGCCTCCTGGTGGCGCTATAATAGGCCAATGTGAAAAGGGTTCCATTTCTTCTTACGCCTTTGATGGCAATTGGATGATTTGAGGCATTTTGTTCCAAAAATGTGTTTTGCAAAAATCCACCTTTTGATGGCGCTATAACAGGCCAATGTGAAAAGGGTGGGATATATTCCTCAGCCTAGTAGGACAGTCCGTGAAAGATTTTCATTGAAATTAAATACAAATGTTACTTTTCAGGATTCCAATTCAAAAATAGCAAAAATAGCTATTTTTGCTATGACAGCAATATGCAATGTGGCCATCTGGAGTGAGTGTGGAAATATAGTAGCCCTCTCCATCATCAAAGTTGCCTATCCCTGGCATATAGGATTCTGCGACGCCACCGGGCCCACCGTCCAGGCAGAACATGGGGCTCCTGTCCCGACGAGCTCGTCGAAGCTGGATGTGGGTCAAGGATGGCTTGAGGGGCCTTGTCGTGTGTCAGCACCTCCAGAGATGGGTCCCAAAACTCAAACATTGCACCCGCCGGCCGCAGCCCTGGGGGCTTCGAGGCTGTGCCGGTTCGAGGCTGCCCGGGTCGGGCAATGCCAGCACCTCCTGGATGAATAGGGGGAGAACTGATTGTAGAGCAAGCCCAGGGAGGGGTACGCCCATAGATATAAAAAAAATAGATGCCTCATTGGCCGCTGCTGTTCGTTGGAGCCATGTGTGTTGAAGGAGGGGTGGAACAATTTAACTCGGGCGAATCGCAGGGAAAGTGTTAATAGAGGTCAAAGTGTTAAATCTGCATGCACTCCCCAATCCTTGCTAAGGATCTTCTTTACAATCCGCGGTCATGAGGGAGCAGACGTCCGTGTACAGTGTTCGACCTCGTTGCGAGGATCGCGGCTGTTGCGGCCGGTCCACCGCAAGCCCTCTGCTCTCCTCCGCTCCCAAGCCTGCCCTCTGTAGACCCCGAGGCCTTCTCTGCTGCAGTGTCCATCTAGACTAGGATTAGGACGATGAGTGTTAGGGTTTCCAAGAGCCGGTCTTGTCTGCTGCTGGAGACTGCTCCTGACTGCACTATAATACTTATAGACCGCCAAAACTTGGGGGCCCCTCTCTAGTATGTGCTCTCTTGAAAATAAATAAATAGAATAAAATAAAATAAAACACAGGCTGTTGGCAGGTTGCCAGATTGGCAGGCTCCCAAAGTGTGAGTCAACTGTGAGCCTCTCCTTTAAGCGGTTTGCACTCCTCCACT
>NW_027637740.1:0-101010 GCF_951216825.1 Electrona antarctica
GTTGGCAAATGCGGAAGTGCAACCGAGCGCTCAATGTTATAAAGCCCAGCTGCACGGGGTTTCCCGGTCATGAATCCACGGGTCCGCCTGTAGTCCCTGCTCTTACCACTAGGGCCCAGTGCTTCAACGTTGGAGTGCCTCACTGGCCCCTTGGCGGGGGGGGGGGGGGTCATTCAATGTTATGGTTGGTGGGGGGGATACGTTCTATCCCTGCTTCTTGAATGGGGACAGACTAGTGTGGCATTCCGACACACCGCCATTACGACTGCGTGGCTTCCACGTGCAGTTAGGGTTAGGTAGGGACAGGGTTAGTAATGTGGTTAGGTTTAGGGTTAGGGACAGGGTTAGTAATGCGGTTAGGTTTAGGGTTAGGGACAGGGTTAGTAATGTGGTTAGGTTTAGGGTTAGGGACAGGGTTAGTAATGTGGTTAGGTTTAGGGTTAGGGACAGGGTTAGTAATGCGGTTAGGTTTAGGGTTAGGGACAGGGTTAGTAATGTGGTTAGGTTTAGGGTTAGGGACAGGGTTAGTAATGTGGTTAGGTTTAGGGTTAGGGACAGGGTTAGTAATGCGGTTAGGTTTAGGGTTAGGGACAGGGTTAGTAATGTGGTTAGGTTTAGGGTTAGGGACAGGGTTAGTAATGTGGTTAGGTTTAGGGTTAGGGACAGGGTTAGTAATGCGGTTAGGTTTAGGGTTAGGGACAGGGTTAGTAATGTGGTTAGGTTTAGGGTTAGGGACAGGGTTAGTAATGTGGTTAGGTTTAGGGGTAGGGACAGGGTTAGTAATGTGGTTAGGTTTAGGGTTAGGGACAGGGTTAGTAATGTGGTTAGGGTTAGGGTTAGGGACAGGGTTAGTAATGTGGTTAGGGTTAGGGTTAGGGACAGGGTTAGTAATGTGGTTAGGGTTAGGGTTAGGGACAGGGTTAGTAATGTGGTTAGGGTTAGGGTTAGGGACAGGGTTAGTAATGTGGTTAGGTTTAGGGTTAGGGACAGGGTTAGTAATGTGGTTAGGTTTAGGGTTAGGGACAGGGTTAGTAATGTGGTTAGGGTTAGGGTTAGGGACAGGGTTAGTAATGTGGTTAGGTTTAGGGTTAGGGACAGGGTTAGTAATGCGGTTAGGTTTAGGGTTAGGGACAGGGTTAGTAATGTGGTTAGGTTTAGGGTTAGGGACAGGGTTAGTAATGTGGTTAGGTTTAGGGTTAGGGACAGGGTTAGTAATGCGGTTAGGTTTAGGGTTAGGGACAGGGTTAGTAATGTGGTTAGGTTTAGGGTTAGGGACAGGGTTAGTAATGTGGTTAGGTTTAGGGGTAGGGACAGGGTTAGTAATGTGGTTAGGTTTAGGGTTAGGGACAGGGTTAGTAATGTGGTTAGGGTTAGGGTTAGGGACAGGGTTAGTAATGTGGTTAGGGTTAGGGTTAGGGACAGGGTTAGTAATGTGGTTAGGGTTAGGGTTAGGGACAGGGTTAGTAATGTGGTTAGGGTTAGGGTTAGGGACAGGGTTAGTAATGTGGTTAGGTTTAGGGTTAGGGACAGGGTTAGTAATGTGGTTAGGTTTAGGGTTAGGGACAGGGTTAGTAATGTGGTTAGGGTTAGGGTTAGGGACAGGGTTAGTAATGTGGTTAGGGTTAGGGTTAGGGACAGGGTTAGTAATGTGGTTAGGTTTAGGGTTAGGGACAGGGTTAGTAATGTGGTTAGGGTTAGGGATAGGGACATTTGGGGGGTTATTGGGCGATTTAACATAGGAGTTGATGAGGGGTTGGTTTCAAGACGATTTCCCTATAACTTTATCCCGGATCCCATCAACTTGATAAGAAAACGGATCAATGGGATTGATATGTCTTTGAATGTGTTGGTTGATAGGTCATTGGGTACGCACCCAATTTCCCGAAACGGCCACCGGGGGGTGCTGTTTTTCCACCCCGTTTCACACCGGTCCAGTAGGGGGCGCTATAATTCACCCAATATCCACCCAATAACCAATATAGTATCAATAACAGTCAACTTTTCCCTAACCCCCTAACCCTATGACCCCACCCCAAAAACCATAAAGACCCTAACCAATGATATATCAATTCCACATAAATTATCCCTAACCCCCTAACCTATGACCCCCACCCCTGACCCCCACCCCAGAACCCATCAAGAGCCTAACCAATGACATATCAATTCCACACTAATTATCCCTAACCCCTAACTTCCTTCCTTCCTTCCTTCCTTCCTTCCTTCCTTCCTTCCTTCCTTCACCCAATATCTGCCCAATAACCCAATGTACTATCAATTACAGTCAACGTTTCCCTAACCCCCTAACCATCCTATGACCCTATGACCCCCACCCCAAAAACCATCAAGAGCCTAACCAATGACATATCAATTCCACACTAATTATCCCTAACCCCCTAACCTATGACCCCCACCCCTGACCCCCACCCCAGAACCCATCAAGAGCCTAACCAATGACATATCAATTCCACACTAATTATCCCTAACCCCTAACTTCCTTCCTTCCTTCCTTCCTTCCTTCCTTCCTTCCTTCCTTCCTTCCTTCCTTCCTTCCTTCCTTCCTTCCTTCCTGCACCCGGACGGGTGCAGTACTTAATTCAGACAGTTTTTAGGGTTAGACTAGTCATTGGTTAGACCAGTCATTAGTCCTACAACTACAACCTATCTCAAACCCTCACCCTAAACCTAACCTCCCACGGGGCAGCACACCTAAACCTAACCTTAACCCATGTCTGACCAATGACTAGTCTAAACTAAGTATGCACCCCCCCCCCCCCCCCCCCCCCCCCCGGACACGTCTCGGCAAAAACCAAGACCATTTTCGGACTCAGCGTGACGAGCCGAACGCGCCCATATGCGTATCCATGCACACAGACTTACGGGAAAGTGGTTAATTAGTGTGCACAATTTTATAGATGGGTTAGTGTTAGGGGTTGTTTTGGGCGTTATTATAACAGAGATTGATCACTAATTGGAACACAGATATATCATAAATGGGGGAGTCCTTTTCGCACAGACAGGACGTTTTCTGAATCGTGAAGCCGAGCCCAATGCGTCGGTACCGGCCTCGAGCCCGTGCTGTGCATGGTTGTCGCGTGGTCTCCAAAGAGCGATCCCCTAATCTAGCAAGGCTAGATAGCATATGAGGACCCGTCCAGCTAACTATCAACTTCCCTTTACTGTTCACCCAATTTCTAGTTACCGCCCTAACCTTTTTATGACCCTAACCCTAAAGGTTAAACCCTGCCCCCGGACACGTCTCGGCAAAACCAAGACCATTTTCCGACTCAGCGCGACGAGCCGAGCGCGCCCATATGGGTTTCTGCGCACACGGACTTACGGTTCTCTTAATTGGCTAGGGCTAGGGTTACTCTTCGACGCACGATAGCTCGCCAACGAAAAGTCCGTTTGCGATGTCATTTACATGGGCGCGTTCAGCTTTCCTTGATCTATGCTCCAATAGGTCCACCATACTCGTGCGACACCCGTAGCAAGAGTTCGCCAACTCTGACCCGTCATCAACAAGCCTCATAGACATGGTAACCCTTACACTGTATTGAATGGTGAAATGCTAAACCTAAATTTGAGAACCATAAGTCCGTATGCAGGGAAACAAATATGAGCGCGTTCGTCTAATCGCGAGCTATGCGTGGATATTTGGCACGCCCCTTTTCGACCTTTGTGGGCGGAGTTATCGTGCGTCAAAGTGTAATCCTCATTTTCTGAACCACATGACCGTGTGTGGAGAAACACACAGCAACGTGTTCGTCTCGTCAAGCCCTACGCCTGGATGTGTGCCATGCCCCTGTGCGGCCTTTGTGGGCGGAGTTAAACACTCTTAATTAGGTGCGCTATAGACTTTCTTCTTATTTCAAAAAAGGACAACTTAGTCTGACTTACTTTTGCACGCTGAATCGAATGGTGTTGGTCCCGTGGCTGTACCTCGTCGGGAAGGTGGTTAATTAGTGTGCACAATTTTATACACGGGTTAGTGTGGGCAGGGGTATTTTGGGCGTTATTAACATGGAGATTGATTACTAATCGGAACACAGATATATCATAAATGGGGGGTCCTTTTTGCGCAGACTGGACGTTTTCTGAATCGTGAAGCCGAGCCCAATCCGTCGGTACCGGCCTCGAGCCGGTGCTGTGCACGGCTGCCGCGTGGTTGCGAAAGAGCGAGCTCCTCTCCTAACAAAGGCTTTGATTATGGCCTTCTGCTGTCTAAGAGCTCAGAACTCAGGGGGCGAGGGTCCGAGTTGCCCGTCGTTCGAAGGGCACATCCCCTGGGCTCCAGCAAACAAGTGTACAAAGGTTGTTGAGCAGAGATTGAATCTATCTCCAATGGTTATAAAAAAAGACATTGACCCATTCACCCATTAACATATAACGCTAACCCAGCTCCTATGTTTGGAGTGCTCAGGCCGGTTTCGCAGGGGCCCAGGGCCTGGTGCTCAGAACACAGCAGAGTTCACAGCCCTGGGTACGTTTGGTCCGAAAAACAGGCCTCACACGCCATCCAGGTGGTCTTTAGAGCCCCCCAAGTTTCACAAAGACACCACCCATTTTAGTGTCAAAACCCTAGCCCTCACCTTTGACCTGCCATAAGTCATGTCATGGGGTCCCGCAGGTGTTCAATGTCCATCCCTTCTTTTCAGAACTGTCTGCCGAACGCGTAGATATCTGCATTATGACCCTAGCATGTACGGTTCACGAGAGGTCAATCAAAATACGTAAGACCCCCAAACACCAGTGAGGCTTCATTCGAGGCCTCCGCCCAGCTAACTATCAACCTCCCTTTACTGTTCACCCAATGCCTAGTTACCGCCCTAACCTTTTTATGATCCTAACCAAAATGCTATGGGGGGGGGTCCTTTTCGCACAGACAGGACGTTTTCTGAATCGTGAAGCCGAGCCCAATCCGTCAGTACCGGCCTCGAGCCGGTGCTGTGCGCGGCTGTGGCGTGGTTTCCAAAGAGCAAGCTTCTCTCCCTACAAAGGCTTTGATTACGGCCTTCTGCTATCTAAGAGCTCAGAACTCAGGGGGCGAGGGTCCGAGTGGCCCGTCGTTCGAAGGGCACATCCCCTGGGCTCCAGCAAACAAGTGTATAAAGGTTGTTCCGCAGAGATTGATTCTATTTGGAATGGTTATAAAAAAGAGATTGACCCAATCAGCCATTAACATATAACGCTAACCCAGCTCCTATGTTTGGAGTGCTGAGACCGGTTTCGCTGGGCTCAGGGCCTAGTGCTCAGAACACAGCAGAGATCACAGCCCTTGGTACGTTTGGTCCGAAAAACAGACCTCAGACGCCATCCAGGTGGTCTTTAGAGCCCCCCAAGTTTCACGAAGACACCACCCATTTTAGTTTCAAAACCCTAACCCTCACCTTTGACCTGCCATAAGTCATATCATGGGGTCCCGCAGGTGTTCAATGTCCATCCATTCTTTTCAGAATTGTCTGCCGAACGCGTGGACATCTGCATTATGACCCTAGCATGTAGGGTTCACGAGAGGTCAATAAAATTCATAAGATCCCCTCATCTAGCAAGGCTTCATATGAGGCACCCATACGGCTAACTATCAACTTCCCTTTACTGTTCACCCAATTTCTAGTTACCGCCCTAACCTTTGTATGACCCTAACCCTAGAGGTTAAACCCTGCCCCCGGACACGTCTCGGCAAAACCAAGACCATTTTCCGACTCAGCGCGACGAGCCGAACGTGCCCATATGGGTTTCTGCGCACACAGACTTACGGTTATCTTAATTGGCTAGGGTTAGGGTTACTTTTCGACGCACGATAGATCGCCAATGAAAAGTCTGTTCGCGAAGTAATTTAAAGGGGCGCGTTCAGCTTGCCCAGATCTACGCTCTGATATGTTCGCCTTTTCCATGCGACCCTTGTAGGAGGAGTTTTCCAACTATGGCCTGTCTTTCGAATGGTACATAGAAGTATACCCTCTAACACCATAGTGAATGTGAAAATGTTAACCCTAATTTTGAGAACCATAAATCCGTGTGCGGGGAAACAAATATGGGCGCGTTCGTAAAATCGAGAGCTATGCGTGGATGTGCGGCACGCCCCTTTTCGACCTTTGTGGGCGGAGTTATCGTGCGTCAAAGTGTAACCCTGATTTTATGAAACACATGACTGTGTGTGGAGAAACACATAACAACGTGTTCGTCTCGTCGAGCCCTACGCATGGATGTGCGCCACGCCTCCGTGTGGCCTTTGTGGGCGGAGTTAAACACTCGTAATTAGGTGCACTATAGACATTTTTCTTATTCCAAAAAAGGACAACTTAGTCTGACTTACTTTTTCACGCTGAATCGAATGGTGTTGGTCCCGTGGCTGTACCACGTCGGGAAAGTGGTTAATTAGTGTGCACAATTTTATAGACGGGTTAGTGTTGCAGGGGTCTTTTGGGCGTGATTATCATGGAGATTGATCACTAATTGGAACAAAGATATATCATAAATGGGGCGTCCTTTTCGCACAGACAGGACGTTTTCTGAATCGTGAAGCCGAGCCCAATCCGTCGTTACAGGCCTCGAGCCGGTGCTGTGCACGGCTGTCGCGTGGTTTCGAAAGAGCAAGCTCCCCAAACTTTAGTATGGCTTCATCCGAGGCCTCTGCCCAGCTAACTATCAACCTCCCTTTAATGTTCACCCAATTACAAGTTACCACCCTAACCTTTTTCTACATGAGTCAGGAATCAAGCTCTGACATGTGTGGCACCTCACTGCTGACCTCCATGGTCATGTGTGTGGTGGTTTCGAAAGAGCAAGCTCTACCCCTAACCAAGGCCTCTATTACGGCCTTCTGCTGTCTAAAAGCTCAGAACTCAGGGGGCGACGGTCCAAGTGGCCCGTCCTTCGAAGGGCACGTCCCCTGGGGTTCAGCAAACATGTGTATAAAGGTTGTTGAGCAGAGATTCATTCTATCTCGAATGGTTATAAAAAAAGAGATTGACCCAATCACCCGTTAACATATAACGCTAACCCAGCTCATATGTTTGGAGGGCTGAGGTCGGTTTCGCAGGGCTCAGGGCCTAGTGCTCAGAATACAGCAGAGATCACAGCCCTGGGTACGTCTGGTCCGAAAAACAGACCCCAGACGCCATCATTGTGGTCTTTAGAGGCCCCCAAGTATCATGAAGACGCCACCCATTTTAGTGTCGAAACCCTAACCCTCACCTTTGACCTGCCATAAGTCATGTCATGGGGTCCCGCAGGTGTTCAATCACCATCCATTCTTTTCAGAATTCTCTGCCTAATGCGTAGACATCTGCATTATGATCCTAGCATGTACGGTACACAAGAGGTCAATCAAAATGCTTACGATCCCCAACCTTTAGTAAGGCTTCATATGAGGCCCCCTTCCAGCTAACTATCAACTTCCCTTTACTGTTCACCCAATTTCCAGTTACCACCCTAACCTTTTTATTATCCTAACCAAAAAGATTCAAGACCCTAACCCTGCCCCCCGGACACATCTCGACAAAACCAAGACCATTTTTGGACTCAGCGCGAAGAGCCGAACACGCCCATATGTGTTTCTGCGCACACAGACTTACGGTTATCTTAATTGGCTAGGGTTAGGGTTACTTTTCGACGCACGATAGATCGCCAACGAAAAGTCCGTTCGCGAAGTAATTTAGAGGGGCGCGTTCAGCTTGCCCAGATCTACGCTCTGATATGTTCGCCTTTTCCATGCGACCCTTGTAGGAGGAGTTTTCCAACTATGGCCTGTCTTTCGAATGGTACATAGAAGTATACCCTCTAACACCATAGTGAATGTGAAAATGTTAACCCTAATTTTGAGAACCATAAATCCGTGTGCGGGGAAACAAATATGGGCGCGTTCGTAAAATCGAGAGCTATGCGTGGATGTGCGGCACGCCCCTTTTCGACCTTTGTGGGCGGAGTTATCGTGCGTCAAAGTGTAACCCTGATTTTATGAACCACATGACTGTGTGTGGAGAAACACATAACAACGTGTTCGTCTCGTTGAGCCCTACGCATGGATGTGCGCCACGCCTCCGTGCGGCCTTTGTGGGCGGAGTTAAACACTCGTAATTAGGTGCACTATAGACATTTTTCTTATTCCAAAAAAGGACAACTTAGTCTGACTTACTTTTTCACGCTGAATCGAATGGTGTTGGTCCCGTGGCTGTACCACGTCGGGAAAGTGGTTAATTAGTGTGCACAATTTTATAGACGGGTTAGTGTTGCAGGGGTCTTTTGGGCGTGATTATCATGGAGATTGATCACTAATTGGAACAAAGATATATCATATTTGGGGCGTCCTTTTCGCACAGACAGGACGTTTTCTGAATCGTGAAGCCGAGCCCAATCCGTCGTTACAGGCCTCGAGCCGGTGCTGTGCACGGCTGTCGCGTGGTTTCGAAAGAGCAAGCTCCTCTCCTAACAAAGGCTGCTGTCTAAGAGCTCAGAACTCAGGGGGCGAGGGTCCAAGTGGCCCGTCCTTCGAAGGGCACATCCCCTGGGCTTCAGCAAACAAGTGTATAAAGGTTGTTGAGCAGAGATTGATTCTATCTCGAATGGTTATAAAAAAGAGATTGACCCAATCACCCATTAACATATAACGCTAACCCAGCTCCTATGTTTTGAGGGTTCAGGTCGGTTGTGCATGGCTCAGGGCCTAGTGCTCAGAATACAGCAGAGATCACAGCCCTGGGTACGTTTGGTCCGAAAAACAGACCCCAGACGCCATCCAGTTGGTATTTAGAGGCCCCCAATTATCATGCAGATGCCACCCATTTTAGTGTCGAAACCCTAACCCTGACCTTTGGCCTGCCATATGTCAGGTCATGGGGTCCCGCAGGTATTCAATCACCATCCATTCTTTTCGGAATTATCTGCTGCACGCGTAGACATCTGCATTATGATAGCATTTACGGTTCACGAGAGGTCAATCAAAGTACTTACGATCCCGGAAATGTACTAAGGCTTCATTTGAGGCCCCCACCCAGCTAACTATCAACCTCCCTTTACTGTTCACCCAATTACAAGTTACCACCCTAACCTGATGACCAGGAGGAAGAGGATGAGGAGGAGGGGTTACCCCAACATATCCAGCCTAACCCCCCTCCTGAGGTTGCACCTAATCCCCCAGAGGTGGAGGAGGATGAGGAGGACGATGATGAAGAGGAGTTTGAACTAGCAAAGGGTTTAGGGACAATTAATATGTAATAGCCCTAACCCTAACCCCAATAACCCAGCAACTTCCCAGAATCGCTCCCCACCTTGCTCCCAGGCATCCAGTGAATATCTGTGTCAGATCCCCCTCAAGGATTTTTCATCGGGGGAGGGGAATGGTAGGATTAAGGGCTCATTCCGCTAATTGGGCATTTTATTAATTATGTTTGATAGTTTATTGTTTGCATTGACATGCATGGCCTAACCCTAACCTACATACCTAACTCTATAAAGATAAGATAAAGATAAGATATTACATTACGCAAGACCATTGGATTCGCAGCGACGAGGTGTGCCGGAAATCATACTTGATGTTTCTGTCAGGACACTGTGGGGGCACTTGGGGGGTGGGCACTGTCTGGGGAGGCACTGGGGCGACACTTGTGGGGCACTGTCTGGGGAGGCACTGGGGGACACTTGGGGGCACTTGGGGGGAGAACTATCTGGGGAGGCACTGGGGGACACTGGGGGGGCACTTGGGGGGAATTGTCTGGGGAGGCACTGGGGGGCACTGTCTGTGGAGGCACTGGGTGGGCACTGGGGACACTGGGGGGGCACTTGGGGGGAACTGTCTGGGGAGGCACTGGGGGGAAACTGGGGGGCACTGTCTGGGGAGGCAATGGGGGGACACTGGGTGGGCACTTGGGGGGATTACTGTCTGGGGGGGCACTGGCGAGACACTGGGGGGGACTGTCTGGGGAGGCATTTGGGGGGCACTTGGGGGGATCTGTCTGGGGAGGCACTGGGGGGCACTCTCTGGGGAGGCACTGGGGGGACACAAGGGGGGCACTTGGGGGGCACTGTCTGGGGAGGCACTGGGGGGCACTTGGTGGGGCACTGTCTGGGGAGGGACTGGGGGGACACTTGGGGGGGCACTGTCTGGGGAGGCACTTGGGGGACACTTGAAGGGGCACATGGGGAGGCACTGGGGGGGGGGCACTGAGGGGCACTGTCTGGGGAGGCACTGGGGGGGACACTGGGGGACACTGGGGGGGAGAAACCGGAAGTGAGAAAAAACTATTGATTTGATAAGATATTGGTATACCCAATTCCATATCAATTCCAATGTATGCTTACTCAATATCTAGGCACTTGGGGGGGGGGGACTGTCTGGGGAGGCATTGGGGGGGCACTTGGGGGGGGGGCACTGGGGGGCACTGTCTGGGGATGGATTTGGGGGGCACTTGGGGGAACTGTCTGGGGAGGCACTTGGGGGACACTGGGGGGGCACATGGGGGGCACTGGGGGGACACTGGGGGACACTGGGGGGGCACTTGGGGGGAGCACTGTCTGGGGAGGCACTTGGGGGGCACTTGGGGGGCACTGTATGGGGAGGCACTGGGGGGACACTGGGGGGCACTGTCTGGGGAGGCACTGGGGGGACACTGGGGGACAGTGGGGGGGCACTTGGGGGGAGCACTGTCTGGGGAGGCACTTGGGGGACACTTGGGGGGGCACATGGGGAGGCACTGGGGGGGGGGCACTGAGGGGGCACTGTCTGGGGAGGCACTGGGGGGACACTGGGGGGAAGATATTGGTATACCCAATTCCATATCAATTCCAATGTATGCTTACCCAATATCTAGGCACTTGGGGGGGGGGGACTGTCTGGGGAGGCATTGGGGGGGGCACTTGGGGGGGGGCACTGGGGGGACACTGGGGGGCACTGTCTGGGGATGGATTTGGGGGGCACTTGGGGGAACTGTCTGGGGAGGCACTTGGGGGACACTTGGGGGGGCACTGTCTGGGGAGGCACTTGGGGGACACTTGGGGGGGCACATGGGGAGGCACTGGGGGGGGGGGGGGGCACTGAGGGGGCACTGTCTGGGGAGGCACTGGGGGGACACTGGGGGACACTGGGGGGGAGAACCCGGAAGTGAGACTTTTTGGGTGAAAAAACTATTGATTTGATAAGATATTGGGGTGCCCAATTCCATATAAATTCCATTCATTTTTCACCCAATATCTGAAAACCGAAAGTGATACCTGTTTGGGTGAAGAAATGAATTGATTTGATAAGATATTGGGGTGCCCGATTCCGTATCAATTCCATTAATTTCTCACCCAATATCTGAAACTGGAAGTGATACCTTCTTGGGTGAAGAAATGAATTGATTTGATAAGATATTGGGGTGCCCAATTCCATATCAATTCCATTCCATTAGGGTTACCCAATTCCATATCAATTCCATTCTGAAATGCAGGTGGGCGGGGCTTAGGGCTAACCCTAACCCTAACCCAGGGGCTTAGGCACTTGGGGGGTGGGGCACTGTCTGGGGAGGTATTGGGGGGGCACTTGGGGGGGGGGGGCAGTGGGGTGACACTGGGGGCCACTGTCTGGGGATGGACTGGGGGGGCACTTGGGGGACACTTGGGGGGGGCAATGTCTGTGGAGGCACTTGGGGAACACTTGGGGGGCACTTGAGGAGGCACTGGGTGGGGGCACTGAGGGGGCACTGTCTGGGGAGGCACTGGTGGGGCACTTGGGGGGTGGGCACTGTCTGGGGAGGCACTGGGGGGACACTGGGAGGGGCACTCTGGAGAGGCACTGGGGGGACACTGGGAGGGGCACATGGGGGGGCAATGTCTGGGGAGGCAATGGGGGGGCACTTGGTGGGGCAATGTCTTGGGAGGCACTGGGGGGCACTTGGGGGGGCACTGTCTGGGGAGTCACTAGGGGGACACTGGGGGGCACTGTCTGGGGAGGCACTGGGTGGACACTGGGAGGGCACTTATGTGGCACTGCCTGGGGAGGCACTGGGGGCCAGTGGGGGACACGGGGGGGGGCACTTGGAGGGGCACTTGGGGAGGCACTGGGGGGGCACTTGGGGGGTGGGCACTGTCTGGGGAGGCACTGTGGCGACACTTGTGGGGCACTGTCTGGGGAGGCACTGGGGGACACTTGGGGGCACTTGGGGGGAGAACTATCTGGGGTACCGGCCTCGAGCCGGTGCTGTGCACGGCTGCCGCGTGGTTGCGAAAGAGCGAGCTCCTCTCCTAACAGAGGCTTTTGACTCGGAGGCCATGACCTCCCATAAGTCATGTCATGGGGTCCCGCAGGAGTTCAATGTCCATCCATTCTTTTCAGAATTGTCTGCCGAACGCATAGACATCTTCATTATGACCCTAGCATGTACGGTTCACGAGAGGTCAATCAAAATACGTATGACCCCCAAACTCGAGTGAGGCTTCATTCGAGGCCTCCGCCCAGCTAACCATCAACCTCCCTTTACTGTTCACCCAATGACTAGTTACCGCCCTAACCTTTTTATGATCCTAACCAAAATCCTATGGGGGGGTCCTTTTTGCACAGACAGGACGTTTTCTGAATCGTGAGGCCGAGCCCAATGCGCCGGTACCGGCCTCGAGCCGGTGCTGTGCGCGGCTGTCGCGTGGTTTCCAAAGAGCAAGCTTCTCTCCCTAAAGGCTGGGGTAGCTGGATGAGACCATCCAGCTAACTATCAAACTCCCTTTTCTTTTCACCCAATTAAATATTACCACCCTACGCCTAAGGTATTCCATGCGTTGACATGCATATAATTGATCCAGCTGGAGTTAATCAAGTCGGACCAGGTGTTGGTTATTGAAGCTAATGGCACACTATATATGTTTTGAGTCAGAGTGACTGTCAGACAGCATCAGACTTGCATGGAAGAAGGACTGACAAAGGACTAACAAGCAACCAAGAGGTTGGTATTTTTGTTAAATATTGTTCTACAAATTCTACATCAACTATCTTCTTTCGAAAAGACTATCAACATTGCATGGTTTGCAATCTGAAATCTTTATAATATTATACAGAATGGAACAACCAAGCCAGGAGGGAGACCCCCCGACACCGCCTGACACCACCACCAACCCTTCTCCTGAAGATGTAAGTACATCCTAAAAAGATGTGTGGCTGCAAACCTTTTTAGAGCGACCTAATCATTCAAATTCATTGTACCTTTCAACACAGGGATATACATTAATCCAATTATGTTTGTCTACAGACACATGATGACCAGGTCCTGGAGGAGCCACAATATTTGGTTCCAACAAATTCAGAGGGGGATTCGGAGGAAGAGGAATTTGTTATCGAGGTCAGAGGCAGGAGGAGGTACGAGATACTCCTCATTTACGCCCAATTTCTGGAGGCCAGACAGCGCATTCTGAGGAGACGCCTTCGACCTCCAGCCCGAGGATCTGGGGCCTCCGGAGGATCTGGGGCATCCTAAAAATGATTTGTTATTGTTTGTTTTGTTATTCCTTTTGTTTTTTCTTGCTTTTGATTTTTCCTAAATAAATGTTGTTCCTCTTACACGTAAATCTGAGTCATCCATTTATGAATAGTCTCTCCAAAAAATGGTAATATCATGTAGTGATATCATGTAGTTGGTGATTAGTGATAATTAGTGACAGGGGTTGGAGATAATTAAAATGTAATTGATATTCCAGTGGGCAGGGTTTGAGTGGTTTTGGGGTGGGGGGCTAGCAAAGGGTTTAGGGGCAATTAATATGTAGAGGGAGGGTTCTTAATGGGTCTGGGGTATGTGGTCTTTATTGTGTAAATGTTGGGGCACAGAGGATAACTCTGTCTTGAATGGTTTTTCTATTCCATTCATTTAGATTTTATGGTTAGGCTAGGGTTGCCCAATTTCACATCATATCCATTATGAATGGATTTGATTGGTTAGATAATTTCATCCCAAATTGGTTGAAAAAAATATTAAATTTGATAGGAGTTTGGGTACCCAATTCCTTATCAAATCCATGCATTCTTTCCATGTCGACCACACTCATCCAAACACTTGCCTTTGCCCAACATCCTATCAATTCCATGTTTTATATAGCCCAATTACTGACAACAACCCTACCCATGTCAAATTAATGACTAATTGACAGAATTTGTTTCACCTGCTGGAAGGGTTTATAAGGGAGGGGAAGTGCCATGTGCTTCATTCATTGTCTGTATTGAGAGAGGGAGAGAGTGCTGCAAGCTGCTAGATAACTCACATTACAATCAACTGAATCCTGCATTCCAACAACGCATCAACATGCCTGTGAGTAAATATTCTATATTTTTGGGGCCTATGATTTGGTGGTTAGATTTTGCTAGATTTTGGGTTAGGTTTTGGTGAAGTATAATTGATTTTCATTTTCAACATGTGTGTACATTTTGGGGAGCAGAGAATAATTCTATCAAAATGGTTTTAAAAAGGGATGGATTTCTGGATGGAGAAATCAACAATGGAAAACCTTTCCATTAACTGTACTAATCCCAATTTTTAACTTTTTTTTTAGGCTACCGTGGACAAAGTCCATTGTCCAATATGCTCAAAGGTGGTCTTCCTTACCTCCCACCTGAAAAAAGGCCACAAGGTCACAAATAATGTGGAGAGGCTTCTCATCCAGGACTATGCATATGGAAGGTAAAGTTGACTCCTGCAGTGTTATTTTTTAATGAGAACATGATTATTGTGTAATGGTGCGCTTTCTACACTGGTTTGGCTTACCTTGTATACATTTGTTTTGTAACTGTAGAGTCAAAAAAATGGACTATCCCACCTGTGACATTTGTGGCAAGAAGAACAATGCACGCATTGATAAGCATCTTGCTGACGTCCACCTGATAGAAGTAAGTTAATTATGTGTGCTTGCTACTTAACCACTTAAACCTTAGCATTGGTATTGCGAAGAAAGCTGAAAAAAGCCTGCTATGTTAGGGTATTTTGCACTGTTATTGGGCCAATACCCTAAAACTCTGCAACCCAGCTAAGTATTAACCTCTCTTACTTTTTCACCCAATTACCAGTCATCACCCTAACCGGTTCAAGTGGTTAACAACTAGAACCACCCAAACAAATAATTATAGTAAATTGTGTCCCAGATTGTTGAGACCTGATATTGGGTTAAAACAGATATGTGTCAGCTTGCATGTCTTATTCTCTAAAAAAAATCCCAATTAGGGGGCAACATGGCCTAACCCTTTGGAAAGACTTTCCCCCAGTTGGCTTCTGAGGGCCCCCGTGACATGGTGACCCCTAGAAGTCAAATCCTGTCAGGGAACACGCATTGGGTCAAAGTAGAATGCCAATGAATAGGAACCTCACTACCCCAACATCCTGTGATTGACCCGGTTGTACATTATTTTAACCTGTTGCTTTTCAACAGGGGGATGAAAAAAAGAGACTTGTAACAGCAGCGAAGCGCTTCTTGACCATCAGCAAATTGGCTGCCCTACGGGCCACGGGTGTCGGAATGGTCAGCCGGCTTGACCTGTTCGAAAGAGGCAGGTCCAATTACCATTGCAATTGTAAGTATACTTGTGTTGTTTTAAGGTCAACTACATTAATGTTTTTTTTAACAGCTACAGTGCCCAGTGCCCAGTGCCCAGTGCCCAGCACCCAGGCCCAGCGCCCAGGACCAGTGCCCAGGGCCCAGCGCCCAGTGCCCAGCCCTCCAGATAATCAGGCCAACCCCACCCAGCTGAGTAAGAACGATCACATTTCCAATTGTAAGAATACTTGTGTTGTTTAAGGGCAACTACATTAATAATGTTTATTTCAACAGCGACTGACGAAGTGGATGAGGTGTGCAGGGCCCTTGACCTGCTTGGGCCTACCTCCGACTCTATTGAGCGTAAGTGCAATTACTCATCCAATTGTGAGAATATACAATTGTGTTTTGTGTCCTTACATCTAGATTCATGATGTTTGTTTCAACAGCTCCAGGTGACGACATGTCCTCACCAGGTCCGGTGACACCTGTCACCTATGGGATGTCACCTCCGTCAACGTCAGGCGTTAAATGTGAGGGCAATAATTGTTCCAAATTGTAAGGATACTTGTGTTTGACAGCAAGGATATCCATATTAATGATGTTTGTTTTAACAGATCTGCCTACCAACCGCCCTTCAGGTCAAAAAGGTGAGAAAAATACTCTTCAAGTTAGGGTCTTTTGCATTTATGGGGTCATTTAACATAGGGATTGATATGAAGTTGTGCCTGACCAAATCAATATTGAATAATAAGGATGTTTGACAGCTTATCTATATTAATTATGTTTCTTCAAATTCAACCCCAGTCTGCTCGCAGTCGGCCTGCGTGGACCTGCGGGCAGAGTTTGAGAGGATTTTGGGTGAGAACCTGGAGCTGAGGAGGAGGCTGATGGAGCTCGAAACATTTAAAAAGGTCCACCTCACCCCGGTCAAGGGCACCGGCAGAAAGGCCACCCCGGTCAAGGGCACCGGCAGAAAGGCCACCGAGAAGACAAAGCTCTCGGAGGGGGAGCAGGGCCTCTTTTGTAAGTATTCTTTTCATTTTTACATTTTCTTAAATGGAATTTGTTAGTGACTTTGAGGATTTACGACATGTTGACGTGTGTCCTTTTGAAATGGGAAAAAAACATTTAAATCCTGTATTCACTCACAAATGTGTTTCTGTCAACAGCCATCATCATTGATGATTGGGTGGAACATCTTGTCTCTTTGAGACAAGACGACCCAAAATACCTGGACAACCAGCAGCAAAGAGGCAGACGTGCAGCTAAGGTCTGCAAGAGCCTGGGCTGTGTGGGGAAAGCCCACCTCCGTCCCCTCCTGGACCTGGACAAGACCAGAGAGTAGGTAGAGTCCACAGAGTTTCCACCAAAGACTAACTCCTTAGTTTTTAACTCATATATTGTCTTTCACAGCTTCTTTAGAGCACTGTCCAAAACGGCCAAACCCGGCACGTTAAAGACCTATGTTCTCGACTTTTTGGGCTTCCTGAGACACGTCAAAGGTGTACCCAGGTTCAGGAAGCAGTCCACCCTCACCCAGGTAGAGCTTGATAGTGTCCAGTACAGCATGTCGGCGATGCAGAAGAGCCTCACCGTCCCCTTGCTCGCCCAGAAATATGCAGTCCTCGTTAAGAAATCGAGTGAGTGTATTTACAGACCGTAATGTCATAGTTTTTTGGTTTGTCCAAGACACTGTATTCTCTATCAAACACAATGCCACAGCACACAGTAAGACCTTTATCTTAAACTAATTGTATGCATTTCTATACAGACGAGGAGCTGGACATAAATATGGAGATGAGGTTCCTGAAGGTCGCCGAGGATCGGCTGCCGGGGCTGCTCGGTAAGTAAACTTGTAAAGAAATATTCCTTTGAAGAAAGAAATAATGATACTTACCAGTGGACCTGCAACAAAAGGAATATTCAACACAAGTTGATATGTGTACCGGTTGTTAAACAAATGCCAAGTTTAAACTATCTTTTCTTTTTAGAACAACTCCAGGCCTGCTTCACACTCAATGCTGTGCAGGAGATACATGGGTTCCTGGCCGGATTCCTTGCGATCACGCACGGCCATCGGGCCGGTGTGTTCAAGAACCTGACAGTGTCTGAAGTGAACGATGCCAAACCCTCCAAGAGCGGATTTGTGATTTATGTGAGTCAAGACTTCTAACGATTCCATTATCAATGTGTATTTTTGTGGTACCATTATATTGGTAGAATTATTGGGGTCCCTGTTCCACATTTCATTAAACTAAAGAGGTTTATGTGATCAGGGTTAGTATGGTGACACTTTTTTGGGTGGAAACCTGAATGGACTTGATGGAAATTGTTTGCCCAACTTCTTATCATATACATTTATATTTACAACCAAAAAGTAATACATTCTATTTTCACCAACTTCCAGTGGTCTTATCATGTCTAAATGTCTTTGTGTGGTACCGTTATGTTGGTAGAATTATTGGGGTCCCTATAAACACCACTTTTCAGTGAACGTGCTCCATAAGAGGTTTCTGTGATCAGGGTTAGTATGGCGACACTTTTTTGGGTGGAAAACTTAATTGATTTGATAGGAAATGGTTTTCCCAACTTATTTTTCAACCCTAACATCAAACAATGATATCCACCTGTGGTAGGTTCGAAATCACAAATCATTCAACAGCCACGGTCCTGCCCCCCTGGCCTTGAAGAGGGAAGAGCTGCAGTGGCTGCTCGAACTCATAAACACCACCAAGTGTCAGGGGACCAGCACTGAACTTGTGTTTTGCACCAGCGGGGGGAAGGAGGTGCGAAACCTCGGAAAAAGAATTGAGAAGGTGTGGGGAATACTTGGGCTTGAAGGGAAGCCAACCTTCAACCTCATCAGGTCCTCAGCATCCAGCAAGGTAAATCTTTCAGACCAAGCACGTTTAACAGACAACTATTAAAGTTAAGTAGTATGATTTAGATCCTTTCTCTTCCATTCAAAGGCACGGAAAAGCCTTGATGTGACCAGCCGGGCAAAGGTCAGCAAGGCGATGAAGCATTCGGAGGAGACAGCCAGCCGCTTCTATATGAGCATCGCCGATGAGGAGGAGGTCATGACGGCCCGCGTCCTCCTCATGGAGGGGTACAAGCAGTGCAAGGCGGCGAAGGACAGCAGAGAGGCACGGGAGAAGGAACGGGAGGAGGCAGACGAGGACAAAAGGGAGGAGGCAATCAACGTCTCGGACACAAGCAACAGTGACTGTGATGTCCTGTATGATGATCGCTCCGGTGAGTGCCAATGCTGTACACGTATGCAAGATTCTCTTGAACCAAGATATTCAGCAATTACGTTGACCAGTTGACAACACACTATCAGACTAATTATGTTTTGTTCGATATTATTACAGAGTCCTCGACTTCATCTGAGGAGGAACAGGAGGAAAGAGGAGGAAAGAAGGAGGAAAGAAGGCTAGCACGAAAGCGGCAACGCTCTCCATCCTCCTCGACTTCATCTGAGGAGGAACAGGAGGAAAGAGGAGGAAAGAAGGAGGAAAGAAGGCTAGCACGAAAGCGGCAACGCTCTCCATCCTCCTCCCCTGTAGTGGTTCTTGTTGATAAAATAAAGTTCACCCCAAGAACAGAGAAGGCACTCAGAAGGATTAAGCCGCAAGACTTGAATCCTAGGATTCGACTGTTCAAAGGCTTAGGTAAGACATTTACAATTACTCTTCAAATTGTAAGAATACTTGTGTGTGACTGGATCAATAGGACTGGAATTGGTCCTGACAACCTATATGTTCTATTTGTTCCAACACCTCCAGAAGGACTAATGCAAAGAAAGGATGCTAACGCAGCTGCAGAGCACAAAAGTGAGAAAAAATACATGTAGAGGGTCCTTGGCCCTTATTGGGATATTTAACATAGGACTTGATATGACATTGGTCCTGACAACCTTCACACATGCAAAACAAAGGACATCGAATAATAATGGTGTCTAACATCCATAATGTTTGTTTCAACAGGAGAGGAGAGGTCAACAGGTGGCCCCCGTCGTGGACGAGTTCCTCACCGGCGTATCCTTCCGCCAATGTTTTCCCTGGGACTCCGTCCCTCCAGCCCAGCAGAGCCACAAGGTGAGAACAATTACTCAAGAGGAATTGGTGTGTGTGTGTGTGTGTGTGTGTGTGTGTGTGTGTGTGTGTGTGTGTGTGTGTGTGTGTGTGTGTGTGTGTGTGTGTGTGTGTGTGTGTGTGTGTGTGTGTGTGTGTGTGTGTGTGTGTGTGTGTGTGTCAGTAAAACTAAATAAATCATCTTTATTTCAACAGATAAAGCTCCCCGAGTAGTGGAAGGATCCACTGGAGGACTTCCACAACCTCCTTTCCCTGCCTCCCCCCCTCCTCCCACTACCTCCCTCATCCTCTTCCGAGACTCTGAGGCTGAGGAAGCCTCCCCCCTCCTCCCACTACCCCCCCCATCCGCTTCCAAGACTGAGGCTACCCCACTACCCCACCCCATCCAATTTGAAGACTCTGAGAACGAGGAAGCCTTCTAGCCCTGGCTAGATGTGAGCCGAACAGCACGGCTGTTTCTTTTTGTTTGTTTTAATTTTTTTCTCATTTAAGTCACCTGAGGCAGGTCGTTTTATTTTGTTTTTATCCCCAACCCCATTGTTTTATTTGTGTTGTGTGCCTTTGATAAGGCTATTGTGTTTCAGGCACAGTTGCCTCGTGTGTGTGTGTGTGTGTGTGTGTGTGTGTGTGTGTGTGTGTGTGTGTGTGTGTGTGTGTGTGTGTGTGTGTGTGTGTGTGTGTGTGTGTGTGTGTGTGCGTGAAAAAATAATAAATGTTTGAACTTTGAGCTATGGTTGTTTCTTTCAAGACTTTGGTTGGCCAGGGATACGTGTGAGGCTTTGGTTAAGATTTAGAGATAATTCATGTAATTGATATGCTATTGGGCTGGGTTGATGGGTTCTGGGGCTAACATAGGGTTTAGGGACAATTTTGGGTGAAAAATGAATGGACTTGATAAGATATTGGGGTGCCCAATTCCGTATCAATTCCATTCATTCCTCACCCAATATCTGAAACTGGCTTAGGGATTGGGGGGGCACTTTGGGGGGACACTGTGGGGCACTGTCTGGGGAGGCACTTGGGGGACACTTGGGGGGGGCACTGTCTTGGGAGGCATTGGGGGGGGGCACTGGGGGGACACTGGGGGCACTGTCTGGGGATGGACTGGGGGGGCACTTGGGGGAACTGTCTGGGGAGGCACTTGGGGGACACTGGGGGGGCACTGTCTGGGGGGGCACTTGGGGAGGCACTGGGGGGGGGGGCACTGAGGGGGCACTGTCTGGGGAGGCACTGGGGGGACAGTGGGGACTTTTTGGTTGAAAAAAATATTGATTTGATATATTTGGTATACCCAATTCCATATCAATTCCAATGTATGCTTACCCAATATCTGAAACCGGAAGTGAGTCCTTTTTTGGGTGGAAAAAGGAATTGATTTGATAAGATATTGTTTACCCAATTCCATATCCATTCCATTCAATTAGGGTTACCCAATTCCATTCTGAAATGCAGGTGGGCGGGGCTTAGGGCTAACTCTAACCATAACCTGGGGCTTAGGCACTTGGGGGGGGGGGGGGGGACACACTGTCTGGGAAGGCACTGGGGGACCCTGGGGGGGGCACTTGGGGGGGGCACTGTCTGGGGAGGCATTGGGGGGGCACTTGGGGGGGGGGCACTGTCTTGGGAGGCATTGGGGGGCACTTGGGGCGGGGGGCACTTGGTGGACACTGGGAGGGGCACTTGGGGGGGCACTGTCTGGGGAGGCACTTGGGGGACACTGGGGGGAACTGTCTTGGGAGGCATTGGGGGGGCACTTGGGGGGGGCACTGGGGGGACACTGTCTGGGGATGGACAGGGACTTGGGGGAACTGTCTGGGGAGGCACTTGGGGGACACTGGGGGGCACTGTCTGGGGAGGCACTTGGGGGACACTGTCTTGGGAGGCATTGGGGGGCACTTGGGGGGGGGGCACTGGGGGGACACTGGGGGGCACTGTCTGGGGATGGACTGGGATTTGGGGGAACTGTCTGGGGAGGCACTTGGGGGACACTGGGGGGGCACTGTCTGGGGAGGCACTTGGGGGACACTTGGGGGGGCACTGAAAAAAAATTCAGGCACTGGGGGTGGGGGGCACTTGGGGAGGCACTGGGGGGGCACTTGGGGAAGCACTGGGGGGGGGCACTGAGGGGGCACTGTCTGGGGAGGCACTAGGGGGACACTGGGGGACACTGGGGGGGAGAAACCGGAAGTGAGACTTTTTGGGTGAAAAAAATGAATTGATTTGATAAGATATTGGGGTGCCCAATTCCATATAAATTCCATTCATTTTTCACCCAATATCTGAAAACCGAAAGTGATACCTGTTTGGGTGAAGAAATGAATTGATTTGATAAGATATTGGGGTGCCCGATTCCGTATCAATTCCATTAATTTCTCACCCAATATCTGAAACTGGAAGTGATACCTTCTTGGGTGAAGAAATGAATTGATTTGATAAGATATTGGGGTGCCCAATTCCATATCAATTCCATTCCATTAGGGTTACCCAATTCCATATCAATTCCATTCTGAAATGCAGGTGGGCGGGGCTTAGGGCTAACCCTAACCCTAACCCAGGGGCTTAGGCACTTGGGGGGTGGGGCACTGTCTGGGGAGGTATTGGGGGGGCACTTGGGGGGGGGGGGCAGTGGGGTGACACTGGGGGCCACTGTCTGGGGATGGACTGGGGGGGCACTTGGGGGACACTTGGGGGGGGCAATGTCTGTGGAGGCACTTGGGGAACACTTGGGGGGCACTTGAGGAGGCACTGGGTGGGGGCACTGAGGGGGCACTGTCTGGGGAGGCACTGGGGTGGCACTTGGGGGCACTGTCTGGGGAGGCACTTGGGGGACACTGGGGGGGCACTTAGGGTTACACTTAGTCATTTTTTCGATTTTGTTTACCCAATTCCATATCAATTCCATTCAATTAGGGTTACCCAATTCCATATCAATTCCATTCTGAAATGCAGGTGGGCGGGGCTTAGGGCTAACCCTAACCCTAACCCAGGGGCTTAGGCACTTGGGGGGGCACTGTCTGGGGAGGCATTGGGGGGCTCTTGGGGGGGGCACTGGTGGGACACTGGGGGGCACTGTCTGGGGATGGACTGGGGGGGCACTTGGGGGAACTGTCTGGGGAGGCACTTGGGGGACACTTGGGGGGGCAATGTCTGGGGAGGCACTTTGGGGACACTTTGGGGGGCACTTGGGGGGGCACTGTCTGGGGAGGCACTTGGGGGACACTGGGGGGGCACTTGGGGAAGCACTGGGGGGGGGCACTGAGGGGGCACTGTCTGGGGAGGCACTAGGGGGACACTGGGGGACACTGGGGGGGAGAAACCGGAACTTGGGGGACACTGTCTGGGGAGGCACTGGGGGGCACTTGGTGGGGCACTGTCTGGGGAGGGACTGGGGGGACACTGGTGGGAAACTTGGGAGGGCACTGTCTGGGGAGGCACTGGGGGGACACTGGGGGGGCACTTGGGGACACTGGGGGGGCACTTGGGGGGCACTGGGGGGGCACTTGGGGGGAGCACTGTCTGGGGAGGCACTGGGGGACACTGGGGGGTACTGTCTGGGGAGGCACTGGGGGGCACTGTCTGGGGAGGCACTTCGGGGGCACTTGGGGGGCACTGTCTGGGGAGGCACTTGGGGGGCACTTGCGGGGCACTGTCTGGGGAGGCACTGGGGGGACACTGGGGGGGAGAAACCGGAAGTGAGACTTTTTGGGTGAAAAATGAATGGACTTGATAAGATATTGGGGTGCCCAATTCTGTATCAATTCCATTCATTTTTCACCCAATATCTGAAAACCGGAGGTGATACTTTTTGGGTGACAAATGAATGGACTTGATAAGATATTGGGGTGCCCAATTCCATATCAATTCCATTCATTTTTCACCCAATATCTGAAACTGCAGGTGGGCGGGGCTTAGGGATATTATTTTGGCCAAAATGGGGGGGATTGGGGGGGCACTTTGGGGGGCACTGTCTGGGGAGGCACTGTGGGGACACTGGGGGTGGGGGGAACTTGGGGGACACTGTCTGGGGAGGCACTGGGGGGCACTTGGTGGGGCACTGTCTGGGGAGGGACTGGGGGGACACTGGTGGGAAACTTGGGAGGGCACTGTCTGGAGAGGAACTGGGGGGACACTGGGGGGGCACTTGGGGGGAGCACTGTCTACGGAGGCACTGGCACAATATCTGAAACCCGGAGGTGATACTTTTTGGGTGAAAAATGAATGGACTTGATAGGATATTGGTGTGCCCAATTCCATATCAATTCCATTCATTTTTCACCCAATATCTGAAACTGCAGGTGGGCGGGGCTTAGGGATATTATTTTGGCCAAAATGGGGGGGATTGGGGGGGCACTTTGGGGGGCACTGTCTGGGGAGGCACTGTGGGGACACTGGGGGTGGGGGGAACTTGGGGAGGCACTGGGGGGACACTGAGGGGGCACTGTCTGGGGAGGCACTGGGGGGACACTGGGGGGGCACTTGGGGACACTGGGGGGGCACTTGGGGGGCACTGGGGGGGCACTTGGGGGGAGCACTGTCTGGGGAGGCACTGGGGGACACTGGGGGGTACTGTCTGGGGAGGCACTGGGGGGCACTGTCTGGGGAGGCACTTCGGGGGCACTTGGGGGGCACTGTCTGGGGAGGCACTTGGGGGGCACTTGCGGGGCACTGTCTGGGGAGGCACTGGGGGGACACTGGGGGGGAGAAACCGGAAGTGAGACTTTTTGGGTGAAAAATGAATGGACTTGATAAGATATTGGGGTGCCCAATTCTGTATCAATTCCATTCATTTTTCACCCAATATCTGAAAACCGGAGGTGATACTTTTTGGGTGACAAATGAATGGACTTGATAAGATATTGGGGTGCCCAATTCCATATCAATTCCATTCATTTTTCACCCAATATCTGAAACTGCAGGTGGGCGGGGCTTGGGGATATTATTTTGGCCAAAATGGGGGGGATTGGGGGGGCACTTTGGGGGGGACTGTCTGGGGAGGCACTGTGGGGACACTGGGGGTGGGGGGAACTTGGGGAGGCACTGGGGGGACACTGAGGGGGCACTGTCTGGGGAGGCACTGGGGGGACACTGGGGGGGCACTTGGGGACACTGGGGGTGGGGGGAACTTGGGGGGCACTTGGGGGGCACTGGGGGGACACTGGGGGGGCACTTGGGGGGAGCACTGTCTGGGGAGGCACTGGGGGGACATTGGGGGACACTGGGGGGGCACTGTCTGGGGAGGCACTGGGGGGACACTGGGGGGGCACTTGGTGGGGCACTGTCTGGGGAGGGACTGGGGGGACACTGGTGGGGCACTTGGGGGGGGGCACTGTCTAGGGATGCACTGGGGGGACACTGGGGGACACGGGGGGCACTTGGGGGACACTGGGGGGGCACTTGGGGGCACTGGGGGGACACTGGGGGACACTGGGGGGGGGGTGGGGGGCTACTTGGGGGGAGCACTGTCTGGGGAGGCACTTGGGGGGGCACTGTCTGGGGAGGCACTGGGGGGACACTGGGGGACATGGGGGGGCACTGGGGGGACACTGTGGGGGCACTTGGGGGCCACTGGGGGGACACTGGGGGACACTGGGGGCGGTACTTGGGGGGAGCACTGTCTGGGGAGGCACTTGCGGGGCACTTGGAGGGGCACTGTCTGGGGAGGCACTGGGGGGACACTGGGGGGCACTGTCTGGGGAGGCACTTGGGGGGCACTTGGGGGGGCACTGTCTGGGGAGGCACTGGGGGGACACTGGGGGGAGAAACCGGAAGTGAGACTTTTTGGGTGAAAAATGAATGGACTTGATAGGATATTGGGGTGCCCAATTCCATATCAATTCCATTCATTTTTCACCCAATATCTGAAACTGCAGGTGGGCGGGGCTTAGGGATATTATTTTGGCCAAAATGGGGGGGATTGGGGGGGCACTTTGGGGGGCACTGTCTGGGGAGGCACTGTGGGGACACTGGGGGTGGGGGGAACTTGGGGGACACTGTCTGGGGAGGCACTGGGGGGCACTTGGTGGGGCACTGTCTGGGGAGGGACTGGGGGGACACTGGTGGGAAACTTGGGAGGGCACTGTCTGGAGAGGAACTGGGGGGACACTGGGGGGGCACTTGGGGGGAGCACTGTCTACGGAGGCACTGGCACAATATCTGAAACCCGGAGGTGATACTTTTTGGGTGAAAAATGAATGGACTTGATAGGATATTGGTGTGCCCAATTCCATATCAATTCCATTCATTTTTCACCCAATATCTGAAACTGCAGGTGGGCGGGGCTTAGGGATATTATTTTGGCCAAAATGGGGGGGATTGGGGGGGCACTTTGGGGGGCACTGTCTGGGGAGGCACTGTGGGGACACTGGGGGTGGGGGGAACTTGGGGAGGCACTGGGGGGACACTGAGGGGGCACTGTCTGGGGAGGCACTGGGGGGACACTGGGGGGGCACTTGGGGACACTGGGGGGGCACTTGGGGGGCACTGGGGGGGCACTTGGGGGGAGCACTGTCTGGGGAGGCACTGGGGGACACTGGGGGGTACTGTCTGGGGAGGCACTGGGGGGCACTGTCTGGGGAGGCACTTCGGGGGCACTTGGGGGGCACTGTCTGGGGAGGCACTTGGGGGGCACTTGCGGGGCACTGTCTGGGGAGGCACTGGGGGGACACTGGGGGGGAGAAACCGGAAGTGAGACTTTTTGGGTGAAAAATGAATGGACTTGATAAGATATTGGGGTGCCCAATTCTGTATCAATTCCATTCATTTTTCACCCAATATCTGAAAACCGGAGGTGATACTTTTTGGGTGACAAATGAATGGACTTGATAAGATATTGGGGTGCCCAATTCCATATCAATTCCATTCATTTTTCACCCAATATCTGAAACTGCAGGTGGGCGGGGCTTAGGGATATTATTTTGGCCAAAATGGGGGGG
The DNA here is from genome assembly GCF_951216825.1 of Electrona antarctica. NCBI lineage: Eukaryota > Metazoa > Chordata > Actinopteri > Myctophiformes > Myctophidae > Electrona > Electrona antarctica. The sequence goes on from NW_027637740.1 coordinate 26,513, forward strand.
ATTGGGGGGGCACTTTGGGGGGGACTGTCTGGGGAGGCACTGTGGGGACACTGGGGGTGGGGGGAACTTGGGGAGGCACTGGGGGGACACTGAGGGGGCACTGTCTGGGGAGGCACTGGGGGGACACTGGGGGGGCACTTGGGGACACTGGGGGTGGGGGGAACTTGGGGGGCACTTGGGGGGCACTGGGGGGACACTGGGGGGGCACTTGGGGGGAGCACTGTCTGGGGAGGCACTGGGGGGACATTGGGGGACACTGGGGGGGCACTGTCTGGGGAGGCACTGGGGGGACACTGGGGGGGCACTTGGTGGGGCACTGTCTGGGGAGGGACTGGGGGGACACTGGTGGGGCACTTGGGGGGGGGCACTGTCTAGGGATGCACTGGGGGGACACTGGGGGACACGGGGGGCACTTGGGGGACACTGGGGGGGCACTTGGGGGCACTGGGGGGACACTGGGGGACACTGGGGGGGGGGGGGGGCTACTTGGGGGGAGCACTGTCTGGGGAGGCACTTGGGGGGGCACTGTCTGGGGAGGCACTGGGGGGACACTGGGGGACATGGGGGGGCACTGGGGGGACACTGTGGGGGCACTTGGGGGCCACTGGGGGGACACTGGGGGACACTGGGGGCGGTACTTGGGGGGAGCACTGTCTGGGGAGGCACTTGCGGGGCACTTGGAGGGGCACTGTCTGGGGAGGCACTGGGGGGACACTGGGGGGCACTGTCTGGGGAGGCACTTGGGGGGCACTTGGGGGGGCACTGTCTGGGGAGGCACTGGGGGGACACTGGGGGGAGAAACCGGAAGTGAGACTTTTTGGGTGAAAAATGAATGGACTTGATAGGATATTGGGGTGCCCAATTCCATATCAATTCCATTCATTTTTCACCCAATATCTGAAACTGCAGGTGGGCGGGGCTTAGGGATATTATTTTGGCCAAAATGGGGGGGATTGGGGGGGCACTTTGGGGGGCACTGTCTGGGGAGGCACTGTGGGGACACTGGGGGTGGGGGGAACTTGGGGGACACTGTCTGGGGAGGCACTGGGGGGCACTTGGTGGGGCACTGTCTGGGGAGGGACTGGGGGGACACTGGTGGGAAACTTGGGAGGGCACTGTCTGGAGAGGAACTGGGGGGACACTGGGGGGGCACTTGGGGGGAGCACTGTCTACGGAGGCACTGGCACAATATCTGAAACCCGGAGGTGATACTTTTTGGGTGAAAAATGAATGGACTTGATAGGATATTGGTGTGCCCAATTCCATATCAATTCCATTCATTTTTCACCCAATATCTGAAACTGCAGGTGGGCGGGGCTTAGGGATATTATTTTGGCCAAAATGGGGGGGATTGGGGGGGCACTTTGGGGGGCACTGTCTGGGGAGGCACTGTGGGGACACTGGGGGTGGGGGGAACTTGGGGAGGCACTGGGGGGACACTGAGGGGGCACTGTCTGGGGAGGCACTGGGGGGACACTGGGGGGGCACTTGGGGACACTGGGGGGGCACTTGGGGGGCACTGGGGGGGCACTTGGGGGGAGCACTGTCTGGGGAGGCACTGGGGGACACTGGGGGGTACTGTCTGGGGAGGCACTGGGGGGCACTGTCTGGGGAGGCACTTCGGGGGCACTTGGGGGGCACTGTCTGGGGAGGCACTTGGGGGGCACTTGCGGGGCACTGTCTGGGGAGGCACTGGGGGGACACTGGGGGGGAGAAACCGGAAGTGAGACTTTTTGGGTGAAAAATGAATGGACTTGATAAGATATTGGGGTGCCCAATTCTGTATCAATTCCATTCATTTTTCACCCAATATCTGAAAACCGGAGGTGATACTTTTTGGGTGACAAATGAATGGACTTGATAAGATATTGGGGTGCCCAATTCCATATCAATTCCATTCATTTTTCACCCAATATCTGAAACTGCAGGTGGGCGGGGCTTAGGGATATTATTTTGGCCAAAATGGGGGGGATTGGGGGGGCACTTTGGGGGGCACTGTCTGGGGAGGCACTGTGGGGACACTGGGGGTGGGGGGAACTTGGGGGACACTGTCTGGGGAGGCACTGGGGGGCACTTGGTGGGGCACTGTCTGGGGAGGGACTGGGGGGACACTGGTGGGAAACTTGGGAGGGCACTGTCTGGAGAGGAACTGGGGGGGCACTTGGGGGGAGCACTGTCTACGGAGGCACTGGCACAATATCTGAAACCCGGAGGTGATACTTTTTGGGTGAAAAATGAATGGACTTGATAGGATATTGGTGTGCCCAATTCCATATCAATTCCATTCATTTTTCACCCAATATCTGAAACTGCAGGTGGGCGGGGCTTAGGGATATTATTTTGGCCAAAATGGGGGGGATTGGGGGGGCACTTTGGGGGGCACTGTCTGGGGAGGCACTGTGGGGACACTGGGGGTGGGGGGAACTTGGGGAGGCACTGGGGGGACACTGAGGGGGCACTGTCTGGGGAGGCACTGGGGGGACACTGGGGGGGCACTTGGGGACACTGGGGGGGCACTTGGGGGGCACTGGGGGGGCACTTGGGGGGAGCACTGACTGGGGAGGCACTGGGGGACACTGGGGGGTACTGTCTGGGGAGGCACTGGGGGGCACTGTCTGGGGAGGCACTTCGGGGGCACTTGGGGGGCACTGTCTGGGGAGGCACTTGGGGGGCACTTGCGGGGCACTGTCTGGGGAGGCACTGGGGGGACACTGGGGGGGAGAAACCGGAAGTGAGACTTTTTGGGTGAAAAATGAATGGACTTGATAAGATATTGGGGTGCCCAATTCTGTATCAATTCCATTCATTTTTCACCCAATATCTGAAAACCGGAGGTGATACTTTTTGGGTGACAAATGAATGGACTTGATAAGACATTGGGGTGCCCAATTCCATATCAATTCCATTCATTTTTCACCCAATATCTGAAACTGCAGGTGGGCGGGGCTTAGGGATATTATTTTGGCCAAAATGGGGGGGATTGGGGGGGCACTTTGGGGGGGACTGTCTGGGGAGGCACTGTGGGGACACTGGGGGTGGGGGGAACTTGGGGAGGCACTGGGGGGACACTGAGGGGGCACTGTCTGGGGAGGCACTGGGGGGACACTGGGGGGGCACTTGGGGACACTGGGGGTGGGGGGAACTTGGGGGGCACTTGGGGGGCACTGGGGGGACACTGGGGGGGCACTTGGGGGGAGCACTGTCTGGGGAGGCACTGGGGGGACATTGGGGGACACTGGGGGGGCACTGTCTGGGGAGGCACTGGGGGGACACTGGGGGGGCACTTGGTGGGGCACTGTCTGGGGAGGGACTGGGGGGACACTGGTGGGGCACTTGGGGGGGGGCACTGTCTAGGGATGCACTGGGGGGACACTGGGGGACACGGGGGGCACTTGGGGGACACTGGGGGGGCACTTGGGGGCACTGGGGGGACACTGGGGGACACTGGGGGGGGGGGGGGCTACTTGGGGGGAGCACTGTCTGGGGAGGCACTTGGGGGGGCACTGTCTGGGGAGGCACTGGGGGGACACTGGGGGACATGGGGGGGCACTGGGGGGACACTGTGGGGGCACTTGGGGGCCACTGGGGGGACACTGGGGGACACTGGGGGCGGTACTTGGGGGGAGCACTGTCTGGGGAGGCACTTGCGGGGCACTTGGAGGGGCACTGTCTGGGGAGGCACTGGGGGGACACTGGGGGGCACTGTCTGGGGAGGCACTTGGGGGGCACTTGGGGGGGCACTGTCTGGGGAGGCACTGGGGGGACACTGGGGGGAGAAACCGGAAGTGAGACTTTTTGGGTGAAAAATGAATGGACTTGATAGGATATTGGGGTGCCCAATTCCATATCAATTCCATTCATTTTTCACCCAATATCTGAAACTGCAGGTGGGCGGGGCTTAGGGATATTATTTTGGCCAAAATGGGGGGGATTGGGGGGGCACTTTGGGGGGCACTGTCTGGGGAGGCACTGTGGGGACACTGGGGGTGGGGGGAACTTGGGGGACACTGTCTGGGGAGGCACTGGGGGGCACTTGGTGGGGCACTGTCTGGGGAGGGACTGGGGGGACACTGGTGGGAAACTTGGGAGGGCACTGTCTGGAGAGGAACTGGGGGGACACTGGGGGGGCACTTGGGGGGAGCACTGTCTACGGAGGCACTGGCACAATATCTGAAACCCGGAGGTGATACTTTTTGGGTGAAAAATGAATGGACTTGATAGGATATTGGTGTGCCCAATTCCATATCAATTCCATTCATTTTTCACCCAATATCTGAAACTGCAGGTGGGCGGGGCTTAGGGATATTATTTTGGCCAAAATGGGGGGGATTGGGGGGGCACTTTGGGGGGCACTGTCTGGGGAGGCACTGTGGGGACACTGGGGGTGGGGGGAACTTGGGGAGGCACTGGGGGGACACTGAGGGGGCACTGTCTGGGGAGGCACTGGGGGGACACTGGGGGGGCACTTGGGGACACTGGGGGGGCACTTGGGGGGCACTGGGGGGGCACTTGGGGGGAGCACTGTCTGGGGAGGCACTGGGGGACACTGGGGGGTACTGTCTGGGGAGGCACTGGGGGGCACTGTCTGGGGAGGCACTTCGGGGGCACTTGGGGGGCACTGTCTGGGGAGGCACTTGGGGGGCACTTGCGGGGCACTGTCTGGGGAGGCACTGGGGGGACACTGGGGGGGAGAAACCGGAAGTGAGACTTTTTGGGTGAAAAATGAATGGACTTGATAAGATATTGGGGTGCCCAATTCTGTATCAATTCCATTCATTTTTCACCCAATATCTGAAAACCGGAGGTGATACTTTTTGGGTGACAAATGAATGGACTTGATAAGATATTGGGGTGCCCAATTCCATATCAATTCCATTCATTTTTCACCCAATATCTGAAACTGCAGGTGGGCGGGGCTTAGGGATATTATTTTGGCCAAAATGGGGGGGATTGGGGGGGCACTTTGGGGGGGACTGTCTGGGGAGGCACTGTGGGGACACTGGGGGTGGGGGGAACTTGGGGAGGCACTGGGGGGACACTGAGGGGGCACTGTCTGGGGAGGCACTGGGGGGACACTGGGGGGGCACTTGGGGACACTGGGGGTGGGGGGAACTTGGGGGGCACTTGGGGGGCACTGGGGGGACACTGGGGGGGCACTTGGGGGGAGCACTGTCTGGGGAGGCACTGGGGGGACATTGGGGGACACTGGGGGGGCACTGTCTGGGGAGGCACTGGGGGGACACTGGGGGGGCACTTGGTGGGGCACTGTCTGGGGAGGGACTGGGGGGACACTGGTGGGGCACTTGGGGGGGGGCACTGTCTAGGGATGCACTGGGGGGACACTGGGGGACACGGGGGGCACTTGGGGGACACTGGGGGGGCACTTGGGGGCACTGGGGGGACACTGGGGGACACTGGGGGGGGGGGGGGGGGCTACTTGGGGGGAGCACTGTCTGGGGAGGCACTTGGGGGGGCACTGTCTGGGGAGGCACTGGGGGGACACTGGGGGACATGGGGGGGCACTGGGGGGACACTGTGGGGGCACTTGGGGGCCACTGGGGGGACACTGGGGGACACTGGGGGCGGTACTTGGGGGGAGCACTGTCTGGGGAGGCACTTGCGGGGCACTTGGAGGGGCACTGTCTGGGGAGGCACTGGGGGGACACTGGGGGGCACTGTCTGGGGAGGCACTTGGGGGGCACTTGGGGGGGCACTGTCTGGGGAGGCACTGGGGGGACACTGGGGGGAGAAACCGGAAGTGAGACTTTTTGGGTGAAAAATGAATGGACTTGATAGGATATTGGGGTGCCCAATTCCATATCAATTCCATTCATTTTTCACCCAATATCTGAAACTGCAGGTGGGCGGGGCTTAGGGATATTATTTTGGCCAAAATGGGGGGGATTGGGGGGGCACTTTGGGGGGCACTGTCTGGGGAGGCACTGTGGGGACACTGGGGGTGGGGGGAACTTGGGGGACACTGTCTGGGGAGGCACTGGGGGGCACTTGGTGGGGCACTGTCTGGGGAGGGACTGGGGGGACACTGGTGGGAAACTTGGGAGGGCACTGTCTGGAGAGGAACTGGGGGGACACTGGGGGGGCACTTGGGGGGAGCACTGTCTACGGAGGCACTGGCACAATATCTGAAACCCGGAGGTGATACTTTTTGGGTGAAAAATGAATGGACTTGATAGGATATTGGTGTGCCCAATTCCATATCAATTCCATTCATTTTTCACCCAATATCTGAAACTGCAGGTGGGCGGGGCTTAGGGATATTATTTTGGCCAAAATGGGGGGGATTGGGGGGGCACTTTGGGGGGCACTGTCTGGGGAGGCACTGTGGGGACACTGGGGGTGGGGGGAACTTGGGGAGGCACTGGGGGGACACTGAGGGGGCACTGTCTGGGGAGGCACTGGGGGGACACTGGGGGGGCACTTGGGGACACTGGGGGGGCACTTGGGGGGCACTGGGGGGGCACTTGGGGGGAGCACTGTCTGGGGAGGCACTGGGGGACACTGGGGGGTACTGTCTGGGGAGGCACTGGGGGGCACTGTCTGGGGAGGCACTTCGGGGGCACTTGGGGGGCACTGTCTGGGGAGGCACTTGGGGGGCACTGGGGGGACACTGGGGGGGAGAAACCGGAAGTGAGACTTTTTGGGTGAAAAATGAATGGACTTGATAAGATATTGGGGTGCCCAATTCTGTATCAATTCCATTCATTTTTCACCCAATATCTGAAAACCGGAGGTGATACTTTTTGGGTGACAAATGAATGGACTTGATAAGATATTGGGGTGCCCAATTCCATATCAATTCCATTCATTTTTCACCCAATATCTGAAACTGCAGGTGGGCGGGGCTTAGGGATATTATTTTGGCCAAAATGGGGGGGATTGGGGGGGCACTTTGGGGGGCACTGTCTGGGGAGGCACTGTGGGGACACTGGGGGTGGGGGGAACTTGGGGGACACTGTCTGGGGAGGCACTGGGGGGCACTTGGTGGGGCACTGTCTGGGGAGGGACTGGGGGGACACTGGTGGGAAACTTGGGAGGGCACTGTCTGGAGAGGAACTGGGGGGGCACTTGGGGGGAGCACTGTCTACGGAGGCACTGGCACAATATCTGAAACCCGGAGGTGATACTTTTTGGGTGAAAAATGAATGGACTTGATAGGATATTGGTGTGCCCAATTCCATATCAATTCCATTCATTTTTCACCCAATATCTGAAACTGCAGGTGGGCGGGGCTTAGGGATATTATTTTGGCCAAAATGGGGGGGATTGGGGGGGCACTTTGGGGGGCACTGTCTGGGGAGGCACTGTGGGGACACTGGGGGTGGGGGGAACTTGGGGAGGCACTGGGGGGACACTGAGGGGGCACTGTCTGGGGAGGCACTGGGGGGACACTGGGGGGGCACTTGGGGACACTGGGGGGGCACTTGGGGGGCACTGGGGGGGCACTTGGGGGGAGCACTGACTGGGGAGGCACTGGGGGACACTGGGGGGTACTGTCTGGGGAGGCACTGGGGGGCACTGTCTGGGGAGGCACTTCGGGGGCACTTGGGGGGCACTGTCTGGGGAGGCACTTGGGGGGCACTTGCGGGGCACTGTCTGGGGAGGCACTGGGGGGACACTGGGGGGGAGAAACCGGAAGTGAGACTTTTTGGGTGAAAAATGAATGGACTTGATAAGATATTGGGGTGCCCAATTCTGTATCAATTCCATTCATTTTTCACCCAATATCTGAAAACCGGAGGTGATACTTTTTGGGTGACAAATGAATGGACTTGATAAGACATTGGGGTGCCCAATTCCATATCAATTCCATTCATTTTTCACCCAATATCTGAAACTGCAGGTGGGCGGGGCTTAGGGATATTATTTTGGCCAAAATGGGGGGGATTGGGGGGGCACTTTGGGGGGGACTGTCTGGGGAGGCACTGTGGGGACACTGGGGGTGGGGGGAACTTGGGGAGGCACTGGGGGGACACTGAGGGGGCACTGTCTGGGGAGGCACTGGGGGGACACTGGGGGGGCACTTGGGGACACTGGGGGTGGGGGGAACTTGGGGGGCACTTGGGGGGCACTGGGGGGACACTGGGGGGGCACTTGGGGGGAGCACTGTCTGGGGAGGCACTGGGGGGACATTGGGGGACACTGGGGGGGCACTGTCTGGGGAGGCACTGGGGGGACACTGGGGGGGCACTTGGTGGGGCACTGTCTGGGGAGGGACTGGGGGGACACTGGTGGGGCACTTGGGGGGGGGCACTGTCTAGGGATGCACTGGGGGGACACTGGGGGACACGGGGGGCACTTGGGGGACACTGGGGGGGCACTTGGGGGCACTGGGGGGACACTGGGGGACACTGGGGGGGGGGGGGGCTACTTGGGGGGAGCACTGTCTGGGGAGGCACTTGGGGGGGCACTGTCTGGGGAGGCACTGGGGGGACACTGGGGGACATGGGGGGGCACTGGGGGGACACTGTGGGGGCACTTGGGGGCCACTGGGGGGACACTGGGGGACACTGGGGGCGGTACTTGGGGGGAGCACTGTCTGGGGAGGCACTTGCGGGGCACTTGGAGGGGCACTGTCTGGGGAGGCACTGGGGGGACACTGGGGGGCACTGTCTGGGGAGGCACTTGGGGGGCACTTGGGGGGGCACTGTCTGGGGAGGCACTGGGGGGACACTGGGGGGAGAAACCGGAAGTGAGACTTTTTGGGTGAAAAATGAATGGACTTGATAGGATATTGGGGTGCCCAATTCCATATCAATTCCATTCATTTTTCACCCAATATCTGAAACTGCAGGTGGGCGGGGCTTAGGGATATTATTTTGGCCAAAATGGGGGGGATTGGGGGGGCACTTTGGGGGGCACTGTCTGGGGAAGCACTGTGGGGACACTGGGGGTGGGGGGAACTTGGGGGACACTGTCTGGGGAGGCACTGGGGGGCACTTGGTGGGGCACTGTCTGGGGAGGGACTGGGGGGACACTGGTGGGAAACTTGGGAGGGCACTGTCTGGAGAGGAACTGGGGGGACACTGGGGGGGCACTTGGGGGGAGCACTGTCTACGGAGGCACTGGCACAATATCTGAAACCCGGAGGTGATACTTTTTGGGTGAAAAATGAATGGACTTGATAGGATATTGGTGTGCCCAATTCCATATCAATTCCATTCATTTTTCACCCAATATCTGAAACTGCGGGTGGGCGGGGCTTAGGGATATTATTTTGGCCAAAATGGGGGGGATTGGGGGGGCACTTTGGGGGGCACTGTCTGGGGAGGCACTGTGGGGACACTGGGGGTGGGGGGAACTTGGGGAGGCACTGGGGGGACACTGAGGGGGCACTGTCTGGGGAGGCACTGGGGGGACACTGGGGGGGCACTTGGGGACACTGGGGGGGCACTTGGGGGGCACTGGGGGGGCACTTGGGGGGAGCACTGTCTGGGGAGGCACTGGGGGACACTGGGGGGTACTGTCTGGGGAGGCACTGGGGGGCACTGTCTGGGGAGGCACTTCGGGGGCACTTGGGGGGCACTGTCTGGGGAGGCACTTGGGGGGCACTTGCGGGGCACTGTCTGGGGAGGCACTGGGGGGACACTGGGGGGGAGAAACCGGAAGTGAGACTTTTTGGGTGAAAAATGAATGGACTTGATAAGATATTGGGGTGCCCAATTCTGTATCAATTCCATTCATTTTTCACCCAATATCTGAAAACCGGAGGTGATACTTTTTGGGTGACAAATGAATGGACTTGATAAGATATTGGGGTGCCCAATTCCATATCAATTCCATTCATTTTTCACCCAATATCTGAAACTGCAGGTGGGCGGGGCTTAGGGATATTATTTTGGCCAAAATGGGGGGGATTGGGGGGGCACTTTGGGGGGGACTGTCTGGGGAGGCACTGTGGGGACACTGGGGGTGGGGGGAACTTGGGGAGGCACTGGGGGGACACTGAGGGGGCACTGTCTGGGGAGGCACTGGGGGGACACTGGGGGGGCACTTGGGGACACTGGGGGTGGGGGGAACTTGGGGGGCACTTGGGGGGCACTGGGGGGACACTGGGGGGGCACTTGGGGGGAGCACTGTCTGGGGAGGCACTGGGGGGACATTGGGGGACACTGGGGGGGCACTGTCTGGGGAGGCACTGGGGGGACACTGGGGGGGCACTTGGTGGGGCACTGTCTGGGGAGGGACTGGGGGGACACTGGTGGGGCACTTGGGGGGGGGCACTGTCTAGGGATGCACTGGGGGGACACTGGGGGACACGGGGGGCACTTGGGGGACACTGGGGGGGCACTTGGGGGCACTGGGGGGACACTGGGGGACACTGGGGGGGGGGGGGGGCTACTTGGGGGGAGCACTGTCTGGGGAGGCACTTGGGGGGGCACTGTCTGGGGAGGCACTGGGGGGACACTGGGGGACATGGGGGGGCACTGGGGGGACACTGTGGGGGCACTTGGGGGCCACTGGGGGGACACTGGGGGACACTGGGGGCGGTACTTGGGGGGAGCACTGTCTGGGGAGGCACTTGCGGGGCACTTGGAGGGGCACTGTCTGGGGAGGCACTGGGGGGACACTGGGGGGCACTGTCTGGGGAGGCACTTGGGGGGCACTTGGGGGGGCACTGTCTGGGGAGGCACTGGGGGGACACTGGGGGGAGAAACCGGAAGTGAGACTTTTTGGGTGAAAAATGAATGGACTTGATAGGATATTGGGGTGCCCAATTCCATATCAATTCCATTCATTTTTCACCCAATATCTGAAACTGCAGGTGGGCGGGGCTTAGGGATATTATTTTGGCCAAAATGGGGGGGATTGGGGGGGCACTTTGGGGGGCACTGTCTGGGGAAGCACTGTGGGGACACTGGGGGTGGGGGGAACTTGGGGGACACTGTCTGGGGAGGCACTGGGGGGCACTTGGTGGGGCACTGTCTGGGGAGGGACTGGGGGGACACTGGTGGGAAACTTGGGAGGGCACTGTCTGGAGAGGAACTGGGGGGACACTGGGGGGGCACTTGGGGGGAGCACTGTCTACGGAGGCACTGGCACAATATCTGAAACCCGGAGGTGATACTTTTTGGGTGAAAAATGAATGGACTTGATAGGATATTGGTGTGCCCAATTCCATATCAATTCCATTCATTTTTCACCCAATATCTGAAACTGCGGGTGGGCGGGGCTTAGGGATATTATTTTGGCCAAAATGGGGGGGATTGGGGGGGCACTTTGGGGGGCACTGTCTGGGGAGGCACTGTGGGGACACTGGGGGTGGGGGGAACTTGGGGAGGCACTGGGGGGACACTGAGGGGGCACTGTCTGGGGAGGCACTGGGGGGACACTGGGGGGGCACTTGGGGACACTGGGGGGGCACTTGGGGGGCACTGGGGGGGCACTTGGGGGGAGCACTGTCTGGGGAGGCACTGGGGGACACTGGGGGGTACTGTCTGGGGAGGCACTGGGGGGCACTGTCTGGGGAGGCACTTCGGGGGCACTTGGGGGGCACTGTCTGGGGAGGCACTTGGGGGGCACTTGCGGGGCACTGTCTGGGGAGGCACTGGGGGGACACTGGGGGGGAGAAACCGGAAGTGAGACTTTTTGGGTGAAAAATGAATGGACTTGATAAGATATTGGGGTGCCCAATTCTGTATCAATTCCATTCATTTTTCACCCAATATCTGAAAACCGGAGGTGATACTTTTTGGGTGACAAATGAATGGACTTGATAAGATATTGGGGTGCCCAATTCCATATCAATTCCATTCATTTTTCACCCAATATCTGAAACTGCAGGTGGGCGGGGCTTAGGGATATTATTTTGGCCAAAATGGGGGGGATTGGGGGGGCACTTTGGGGGGGACTGTCTGGGGAGGCACTGTGGGGACACTGGGGGTGGGGGGAACTTGGGGAGGCACTGGGGGGACACTGAGGGGGCACTGTCTGGGGAGGCACTGGGGGGACACTGGGGGGGCACTTGGGGACACTGGGGGTGGGGGGAACTTGGGGGGCACTTGGGGGGCACTGGGGGGACACTGGGGGGGCACTTGGGGGGAGCACTGTCTGGGGAGGCACTGGGGGGACATTGGGGGACACTGGGGGGGCACTGTCTGGGGAGGCACTGGGGGGACACTGGGGGGGCACTTGGTGGGGCACTGTCTGGGGAGGGACTGGGGGGACACTGGTGGGGCACTTGGGGGGGGGCACTGTCTAGGGATGCACTGGGGGGACACTGGGGGACACGGGGGGCACTTGGGGGACACTGGGGGGGCACTTGGGGGCACTGGGGGGACACTGGGGGACACTGGGGGGGGGGGGCTACTTGGGGGGAGCACTGTCTGGGGAGGCACTTGGGGGGGCACTGTCTGGGGAGGCACTGGGGGGACACTGGGGGACATGGGGGGGCACTGGGGGGACACTGTGGGGGCACTTGGGGGCCACTGGGGGGACACTGGGGGACACTGGGGGCGGTACTTGGGGGGAGCACTGTCTGGGGAGGCACTTGCGGGGCACTTGGAGGGGCACTGTCTGGGGAGGCACTGGGGGGACACTGGGGGGCACTGTCTGGGGAGGCACTTGGGGGGCACTTGGGGGGGCACTGTCTGGGGAGGCACTGGGGGGACACTGGGGGGAGAAACCGGAAGTGAGACTTTTTGGGTGAAAAATGAATGGACTTGATAGGATATTGGGGTGCCCAATTCCATATCAATTCCATTCTTTTTTCACCCAATATCTGAAACTGCAGGTGGGCGGGGCTTAGGGATATTATTTTGGCCAAAATGGGGGGGATTGGGGGGGCACTTTGGGGGGCACTGTCTGGGGAGGCACTGTGGGGACACTGGGGGTGGGGGGAACTTGGGGGACACTGTCTGGGGAGGCACTGGGGGGCACTTGGTGGGGCACTGTCTGGGGAGGGACTGGGGGGACACTGGTGGGAAACTTGGGAGGGCACTGTCTGGAGAGGAACTGGGGGGGCACTTGGGGGGAGCACTGTCTACGGAGGCACTGGCACAATATCTGAAACCCGGAGGTGATACTTTTTGGGTGAAAAATGAATGGACTTGATAGGATATTGGTGTGCCCAATTCCATATCAATTCCATTCATTTTTCACCCAATATCTGAAACTGCAGGTGGGCGGGGCTTAGGGATATTATTTTGGCCAAAATGGGGGGGATTGGGGGGGCACTTTGGGGGGCACTGTCTGGGGAGGCACTGTGGGGACACTGGGGGTGGGGGGAACTTGGGGAGGCACTGGGGGGACACTGAGGGGGCACTGTCTGGGGAGGCACTGGGGGGACACTGGGGGGGCACTTGGGGACACTGGGGGGGCACTTGGGGGGCACTGGGGGGGCACTTGGGGGGAGCACTGACTGGGGAGGCACTGGGGGACACTGGGGGGTACTGTCTGGGGAGGCACTGGGGGGCACTGTCTGGGGAGGCACTTCGGGGGCACTTGGGGGGCACTGTCTGGGGAGGCACTTGGGGGGCACTTGCGGGGCACTGTCTGGGGAGGCACTGGGGGGACACTGGGGGGGAGAAACCGGAAGTGAGACTTTTTGGGTGAAAAATGAATGGACTTGATAAGATATTGGGGTGCCCAATTCTGTATCAATTCCATTCATTTTTCACCCAATATCTGAAAACCGGAGGTGATACTTTTTGGGTGACAAATGAATGGACTTGATAAGACATTGGGGTGCCCAATTCCATATCAATTCCATTCATTTTTCACCCAATATCTGAAACTGCAGGTGGGCGGGGCTTAGGGATATTATTTTGGCCAAAATGGGGGGGATTGGGGGGGCACTTTGGGGGGGACTGTCTGGGGAGGCACTGTGGGGACACTGGGGGTGGGGGGAACTTGGGGAGGCACTGGGGGGACACTGAGGGGGCACTGTCTGGGGAGGCACTGGGGGGACACTGGGGGGGCACTTGGGGACACTGGGGGTGGGGGGAACTTGGGGGGCACTTGGGGGGCACTGGGGGGACACTGGGGGGGCACTTGGGGGGAGCACTGTCTGGGGAGGCACTGGGGGGACATTGGGGGACACTGGGGGGGCACTGTCTGGGGAGGCACTGGGGGGACACTGGGGGGGCACTTGGTGGGGCACTGTCTGGGGAGGGACTGGGGGGACACTGGTGGGGCACTTGGGGGGGGGCACTGTCTAGGGATGCACTGGGGGGACACTGGGGGACACGGGGGGCACTTGGGGGACACTGGGGGGGCACTTGGGGGCACTGGGGGGACACTGGGGGACACTGGGGGGGGGGGGGGCTACTTGGGGGGAGCACTGTCTGGGGAGGCACTTGGGGGGGCACTGTCTGGGGAGGCACTGGGGGGACACTGGGGGACATGGGGGGGCACTGGGGGGACACTGTGGGGGCACTTGGGGGCCACTGGGGGGACACTGGGGGACACTGGGGGCGGTACTTGGGGGGAGCACTGTCTGGGGAGGCACTTGCGGGGCACTTGGAGGGGCACTGTCTGGGGAGGCACTGGGGGGACACTGGGGGGCACTGTCTGGGGAGGCACTTGGGGGGCACTTGGGGGGGCACTGTCTGGGGAGGCACTGGGGGGACACTGGGGGGAGAAACCGGAAGTGAGACTTTTTGGGTGAAAAATGAATGGACTTGATAGGATATTGGGGTGCCCAATTCCATATCAATTCCATTCATTTTTCACCCAATATCTGAAACTGCAGGTGGGCGGGGCTTAGGGATATTATTTTGGCCAAAATGGGGGGGATTGGGGGGGCACTTTGGGGGGCACTGTCTGGGGAAGCACTGTGGGGACACTGGGGGTGGGGGGAACTTGGGGGACACTGTCTGGGGAGGCACTGGGGGGCACTTGGTGGGGCACTGTCTGGGGAGGGACTGGGGGGACACTGGTGGGAAACTTGGGAGGGCACTGTCTGGAGAGGAACTGGGGGGACACTGGGGGGGCACTTGGGGGGAGCACTGTCTACGGAGGCACTGGCACAATATCTGAAACCCGGAGGTGATACTTTTTGGGTGAAAAATGAATGGACTTGATAGGATATTGGTGTGCCCAATTCCATATCAATTCCATTCATTTTTCACCCAATATCTGAAACT
The DNA here is from genome assembly GCF_951216825.1 of Electrona antarctica. NCBI lineage: Eukaryota > Metazoa > Chordata > Actinopteri > Myctophiformes > Myctophidae > Electrona > Electrona antarctica. The sequence continues at coordinate 41,617 of NW_027637740.1, forward strand.
GCGGGTGGGCGGGGCTTAGGGATATTATTTTGGCCAAAATGGGGGGGATTGGGGGGGCACTTTGGGGGGCACTGTCTGGGGAGGCACTGTGGGGACACTGGGGGTGGGGGGAACTTGGGGAGGCACTGGGGGGACACTGAGGGGGCACTGTCTGGGGAGGCACTGGGGGGACACTGGGGGGGCACTTGGGGACACTGGGGGGGCACTTGGGGGGCACTGGGGGGGCACTTGGGGGGAGCACTGTCTGGGGAGGCACTGGGGGACACTGGGGGGTACTGTCTGGGGAGGCACTGGGGGGCACTGTCTGGGGAGGCACTTCGGGGGCACTTGGGGGGCACTGTCTGGGGAGGCACTTGGGGGGCACTTGCGGGGCACTGTCTGGGGAGGCACTGGGGGGACACTGGGGGGGAGAAACCGGAAGTGAGACTTTTTGGGTGAAAAATGAATGGACTTGATAAGATATTGGGGTGCCCAATTCTGTATCAATTCCATTCATTTTTCACCCAATATCTGAAAACCGGAGGTGATACTTTTTGGGTGACAAATGAATGGACTTGATAAGATATTGGGGTGCCCAATTCCATATCAATTCCATTCATTTTTCACCCAATATCTGAAACTGCAGGTGGGCGGGGCTTAGGGATATTATTTTGGCCAAAATGGGGGGGATTGGGGGGGCACTTTGGGGGGGACTGTCTGGGGAGGCACTGTGGGGACACTGGGGGTGGGGGGAACTTGGGGAGGCACTGGGGGGACACTGAGGGGGCACTGTCTGGGGAGGCACTGGGGGGACACTGGGGGGGCACTTGGGGACACTGGGGGTGGGGGGAACTTGGGGGGCACTTGGGGGGCACTGGGGGGACACTGGGGGGGCACTTGGGGGGAGCACTGTCTGGGGAGGCACTGGGGGGACATTGGGGGACACTGGGGGGGCACTGTCTGGGGAGGCACTGGGGGGACACTGGGGGGGCACTTGGTGGGGCACTGTCTGGGGAGGGACTGGGGGGACACTGGTGGGGCACTTGGGGGGGGGCACTGTCTAGGGATGCACTGGGGGGACACTGGGGGACACGGGGGGCACTTGGGGGACACTGGGGGGGCACTTGGGGGCACTGGGGGGACACTGGGGGACACTGGGGGGGGGGGGGCTACTTGGGGGGAGCACTGTCTGGGGAGGCACTTGGGGGGGCACTGTCTGGGGAGGCACTGGGGGGACACTGGGGGACATGGGGGGGCACTGGGGGGACACTGTGGGGGCACTTGGGGGCCACTGGGGGGACACTGGGGGACACTGGGGGCGGTACTTGGGGGGAGCACTGTCTGGGGAGGCACTTGCGGGGCACTTGGAGGGGCACTGTCTGGGGAGGCACTGGGGGGACACTGGGGGGCACTGTCTGGGGAGGCACTTGGGGGGCACTTGGGGGGGCACTGTCTGGGGAGGCACTGGGGGGACACTGGGGGGAGAAACCGGAAGTGAGACTTTTTGGGTGAAAAATGAATGGACTTGATAGGATATTGGGGTGCCCAATTCCATATCAATTCCATTCATTTTTCACCCAATATCTGAAACTGCAGGTGGGCGGGGCTTAGGGATATTATTTTGGCCAAAATGGGGGGGATTGGGGGGGCACTTTGGGGGGCACTGTCTGGGGAAGCACTGTGGGGACACTGGGGGTGGGGGGAACTTGGGGGACACTGTCTGGGGAGGCACTGGGGGGCACTTGGTGGGGCACTGTCTGGGGAGGGACTGGGGGGACACTGGTGGGAAACTTGGGAGGGCACTGTCTGGAGAGGAACTGGGGGGACACTGGGGGGGCACTTGGGGGGAGCACTGTCTACGGAGGCACTGGCACAATATCTGAAACCCGGAGGTGATACTTTTTGGGTGAAAAATGAATGGACTTGATAGGATATTGGTGTGCCCAATTCCATATCAATTCCATTCATTTTTCACCCAATATCTGAAACTGCGGGTGGGCGGGGCTTAGGGATATTATTTTGGCCAAAATGGGGGGGATTGGGGGGGCACTTTGGGGGGCACTGTCTGGGGAGGCACTGTGGGGACACTGGGGGTGGGGGGAACTTGGGGAGGCACTGGGGGGACACTGAGGGGGCACTGTCTGGGGAGGCACTGGGGGGACACTGGGGGGGCACTTGGGGACACTGGGGGGGCACTTGGGGGGCACTGGGGGGGCACTTGGGGGGAGCACTGTCTGGGGAGGCACTGGGGGACACTGGGGGGTACTGTCTGGGGAGGCACTGGGGGGCACTGTCTGGGGAGGCACTTCGGGGGCACTTGGGGGGCACTGTCTGGGGAGGCACTTGGGGGGCACTTGCGGGGCACTGTCTGGGGAGGCACTGGGGGGACACTGGGGGGGAGAAACCGGAAGTGAGACTTTTTGGGTGAAAAATGAATGGACTTGATAAGATATTGGGGTGCCCAATTCTGTATCAATTCCATTCATTTTTCACCCAATATCTGAAAACCGGAGGTGATACTTTTTGGGTGACAAATGAATGGACTTGATAAGATATTGGGGTGCCCAATTCCATATCAATTCCATTCATTTTTCACCCAATATCTGAAACTGCAGGTGGGCGGGGCTTAGGGATATTATTTTGGCCAAAATGGGGGGGATTGGGGGGGCACTTTGGGGGGGACTGTCTGGGGAGGCACTGTGGGGACACTGGGGGTGGGGGGAACTTGGGGAGGCACTGGGGGGACACTGAGGGGGCACTGTCTGGGGAGGCACTGGGGGGACACTGGGGGGGCACTTGGGGACACTGGGGGTGGGGGGAACTTGGGGGGCACTTGGGGGGCACTGGGGGGACACTGGGGGGGCACTTGGGGGGAGCACTGTCTGGGGAGGCACTGGGGGGACATTGGGGGACACTGGGGGGGCACTGTCTGGGGAGGCACTGGGGGGACACTGGGGGGGCACTTGGTGGGGCACTGTCTGGGGAGGGACTGGGGGGACACTGGTGGGGCACTTGGGGGGGGGCACTGTCTAGGGATGCACTGGGGGGACACTGGGGGACACGGGGGGCACTTGGGGGACACTGGGGGGGCACTTGGGGGCACTGGGGGGACACTGGGGGACACTGGGGGGGGGGGGGCTACTTGGGGGGAGCACTGTCTGGGGAGGCACTTGGGGGGGCACTGTCTGGGGAGGCACTGGGGGGACACTGGGGGACATGGGGGGGCACTGGGGGGACACTGTGGGGGCACTTGGGGGCCACTGGGGGGACACTGGGGGACACTGGGGGCGGTACTTGGGGGGAGCACTGTCTGGGGAGGCACTTGCGGGGCACTTGGAGGGGCACTGTCTGGGGAGGCACTGGGGGGACACTGGGGGGCACTGTCTGGGGAGGCACTTGGGGGGCACTTGGGGGGGCACTGTCTGGGGAGGCACTGGGGGGACACTGGGGGGAGAAACCGGAAGTGAGACTTTTTGGGTGAAAAATGAATGGACTTGATAGGATATTGGGGTGCCCAATTCCATATCAATTCCATTCTTTTTTCACCCAATATCTGAAACTGCAGGTGGGCGGGGCTTAGGGATATTATTTTGGCCAAAATGGGGGGGATTGGGGGGGCACTTTGGGGGGCACTGTCTGGGGAGGCACTGTGGGGACACTGGGGGTGGGGGGAACTTGGGGGACACTGTCTGGGGAGGCACTGGGGGGCACTTGGTGGGGCACTGTCTGGGGAGGGACTGGGGGGACACTGGTGGGAAACTTGGGAGGGCACTGTCTGGAGAGGAACTGGGGGGACACTGGGGGGGCACTTGGGGGGAGCACTGTCTAAACTGCAGGTGGGCGGGGCTTAGGGATATTATTTTGGCCAAAATGGGGGGGATTGGGGGGGCACTTTGGGGGGCACTGTCTGGGGAGGCACTGTGGGGACACTGGGGGTGGGGGGAACTTGGGGAGGCACTGGGGGGACACTGAGGGGGCACTGTCTGGGGAGGCACTGGGGGGACACTGGGGGGGCACTTGGGGACACTGGGGGGGCACTTGGGGGGCACTGGGGGGGCACTTGGGGGGAGCACTGTCTGGGGAGGCACTGGGGGACACTGGGGGGTACTGTCTGGGGAGGCACTGGGGGGCACTGTCTGGGGAGGCACTTCGGGGGCACTTGGGGGGCACTGTCTGGGGAGGCACTTGGGGGGCACTTGCGGGGCACTGTCTGGGGAGGCACTGGGGGGACACTGGGGGGGAGAAACCGGAAGTGAGACTTTTTGGGTGAAAAATGAATGGACTTGATAAGATATTGGGGTGCCCAATTCTGTATCAATTCCATTCATTTTTCACCCAATATCTGAAAACCGGAGGTGATACTTTTTGGGTGACAAATGAATGGACTTGATAAGATATTGGGGTGCCCAATTCCATATCAATTCCATTCATTTTTCACCCAATATCTGAAACTGCAGGTGGGCGGGGCTTAGGGATATTATTTTGGCCAAAATGGGGGGGATTGGGGGGGCACTTTGGGGGGGACTGTCTGGGGAGGCACTGTGGGGACACTGGGGGTGGGGGGAACTTGGGGAGGCACTGGGGGGACACTGAGGGGGCACTGTCTGGGGAGGCACTGGGGGGACACTGGGGGGGCACTTGGGGACACTGGGGGTGGGGGGAACTTGGGGGGCACTTGGGGGGCACTGGGGGGACACTGGGGGGGCACTTGGGGGGAGCACTGTCTGGGGAGGCACTGGGGGGGACATTGGGGGACACTGGGTGGGCACTGTCTGGGGAGGCACTGGGGGGACACTGGGGGGGCACTTGGTGGGGCACTGTCTGGGGAGGGACTGGGGGGACACTGGTGGGGCACTTGGGGGGGGCACTGTCTAGGGATGCACTGGGGGGACACTGGGGGACACGGGGGGCACTTGGGGGACACTGGGGGGGCACTTGGGGGCACTGGGGGGACACTGGGGGACACTGGGGGGGGGGGGGCTACTTGGGGGGAGCACTGTCTGGGGAGGCACTTGGGGGGGCACTGTCTGGGGAGGCACTGGGGGGACACTGGGGGACATGGGGGGGCACTGGGGGGACACTGTGGGGGCACTTGGGGGCCACTGGGGGGACACTGGGGGCGGTACTTGGGGGGAGCACTGTCTGGGGAGGCACTTGCGGGGCACTTGGAGGGGCACTGTCTGGGGAGGCACTGGGGGGACACTGGGGGGCACTGTCTGGGGAGGCACTTGGGGGGCACTTGGGGGGGCACTGTCTGGGGAGGCACTGGGGGGACACTGGGGGGAGAAACCGGAAGTGAGACTTTTTGGGTGAAAAATGAATGGACTTGATAGGATATTGGGGTGCCCAATTCCATATCAATTCCATTCATTTTTCACCCAATATCTGAAACTGCAGGTGGGCGGGGCTTAGGGATATTATTTTGGCCAAAATGGGGGGGATTGGGGGGGCACTTTGGGGGGCACTGTCTGGGGAGGCACTGTGGGGACACTGGGGGTGGGGGGAACTTGGGGGACACTGTCTGGGGAGGCACTGGGGGGCACTTGGTGGGGCACTGTCTGGGGAGGGACTGGGGGGACACTGGTGGGAAACTTGGGAGGGCACTGTCTGGAGAGGAACTGGGGGGACACTGGGGGTGGGGGGCACTTGGAGACACTGAGGGGGCACTGTCTAGGGAGGCACTGGGGGGACACTGGGGGACACTGGGGGGGCACTTGGGGGACACTGGGGGGGCACTTGGGGGGCACTTGGGGATTCACTGGGGGGGACACTGAGGGGGCACTGTCTGGGGAGGCACTGGGGGGGTACTGGGGGACACTGGGGGGGCACTGTCAAAATGGTCGTGGGGAAATGAGCTAGGAGCATGTTTCAGACGATTTGGAGTCAATTGGTAAGGGTTTGTAGTGACACATTTGTGGGTCCCTAAGCTTGCAAAAAAGTGTATTTATGATTATGTTTTTATAGGGTCTAGCTTTGATTCGGGGACAATTAAGGAGCAGCTTAGGGTTCAGGGACAATTAATATGCATTGGGGAGTGGTCCTTGATGGATTTGGGGTGGGGGGCTAGGTTAGGGTTTAGGGACAATTAATATGCATTGGGGGGTGGTCCTTGATGGGTTTTGGGGTGGGGGGCTAGGTTAGGGTTTAGGGACAATTAATATGCATTGGGGGGTGGTCCTTGATGGGTTTTGGGGTGGGGGGCCAGTTTAGGGTTTAGGGACAATTAATATGCATTGGGGGGTGGTCCTTGATGGGTTTTGGGGTGGGCGGCCAGTTTAGGGTTTAGGGACAATTAATATGCATTGGGGGGTGGTCCTTGATGGGTTTTGGGGTGGGCGGCCAGTTTAGGGTTTAGGGACAATTAATATGCATTGGGGGGTGTTCCTTGATGGGTTTTGGGGTGGGGGTCTAGCTTAGGGTTTAGGGACAATTAATAAGCATTGGGAGGGGTCAATTATGGTTAATTGGGGGCTCAAATCCAGCCCTTACGCCCCCCTCAATCGTGTGTTGTAAGTTGTGTAGTGCACCCCTAAAAAACCCTAACCAATTTTTTTTCAAAAAATCATATCTCTGTCTAGAAATGAGATAAAGACCCCTCGGTATTTTTAAGGGAAAGACAGGGGTGGGAACTTAATTTATCACCTGTCAATAATTTTTTATAACATGATTAAACATGTGAAAAAAGATTAATAGGGCGATACCCAACTTCGTATCAAAATAACCCAATAACCCATCAACCCCTAGACCCAATAACCCATCAACACAACGCCCAATTAGCCCTCAATACCCGATAAATAGCAATAATATCCCTAATTAGGGTTAGGGTTAGGGTTAGGGTTAGGGTTAGGGTTAGGTTTTTTCAGAGAGATATTCCGTACGAACCGGGGATTCAAATCAAAAGCCAGTGAGACCAACCGACAATCGATATAAAAGGAAACGGAACTTTTGCACGGCAATACACATAGACTTACTGACAGAGAGCTTCGCCGGCCTATCAGAGCCCAACACCGGAAAGAGGAGTGAAGGAGGAATTGATGTGAGGGACATGATGTGGATGTGATATGACGCGTCGCCAGGGGGGCGTAAATATATCATTCTAATCCGAATGAGGGGATGCAGTGATCTGGACTGTATTATTAATATTCTTCTTTGTTGTTGTTTTTCCTTTTATTCTTCCTTCGCTAACCCTAAGCGTCGCGTAGCGACGCATCGCCGGGGGGCGGGTTGGCCAGGGGGGGAGGGGGGGGGGGGGGGGGGGGGGGGTTTGCAGGTGGATATATGATTCTAATCTGAATGAGGGGATGCAGTAATCTGGACTGTATTATTAATATTCTTCTTTGTTGTTGTTTTTCCTTTTATTCTTCTTTCGCTAACCCTAAGCGTCGCGTAGCGACGCATCGCCGGGGGGCGGGTTGGCCAGGGGGGGAGGGGGGGGGGGGGTTTTGCAGGTGGATATATGATTCTAATCTGAATGAGGGGATGCAGTAATCTGGACTGTATTATTAATATTCTTCTTTGTTGTTGTTTTTCCTTTTATTCTTCTTTCGCTAACCCTAAGCGTCGCGTAGCGACGCATCGCCGGGGGGCGGGTTGGCCAGGGGGGGAGGGGGGGGGGGGGGTTTTGCAGGTGGATATATGATTCTAATCTGAATGAGGGGATGCAGTAATCTGGACCGTAGGAATCTTCTTTGGGTCGAGAGGCACGCTTATTCTTTTTCTTGCTATACAGGGGAAGAAGTATATGTTTGGAATAATTTCCACTGGGGATCCGGTATGTATTATTCATGGACTGTCCTGTTCTATTCGGTATTTGTTGTCCCAGTACCGTGCGTAGCAATGCAGAGAGGAAATTTTTCCTTTTTTCTTCTTTCGCTAACCCTAAGCGTCGCGTAGCGACGCGTCGCCGGGGGGCGGGTTGGCCAGGGGGGGGTTGTGAATATATGATTCTAATCCGAATGAGGGGATGCAGTAATCTGGACCGTAGGAATCTTCTTTGGGTCGAGAGGCACGCTTATTCTTTTTCTTTGAACTATTATATCTGGACTTTTTTCCTTTTCTTTGCTATAATCTGTTGTGATCAAGCGGCACATGGCCAGGTTCTTCTTCCTTACTACAATCTGTTGTGATCAAGCGGCACATGGCCAGGCTTCTTTAATCTGTTGTGGTCAAGCGGCACCTGGCCAGGTTCTTCTTCTTTACTATAATCTGTTGTGAAATAGCAGATCTACAAGCTCGTAGCGCGCCACCGAGTGGCACATGGCCAGGGCGAGAGATGTGTGGTTGTAAAATCCATAGGGGAAGGAATATGCGGGTATTTTTCCAGGCAACAGTTGATCCTACGTAGGTTCGCCTGGTGTACAATGGGGAGTAGGGTTAGGGCTTAGGGGAATTGTTCAGTCGCGACGTCCCGTAGTCGACGTTTCTCTCAAAGGTGTTGAGCGATAGATTGTGTCTGTTATTGAAACCGAAGGACAGTATGACCTGCTGTACCTTGGGGTGGAGTTGTTGTGTTACTGGGGCTTGCCGCACGCGGGGGGGAGGACGCAGGGTCCCAGAAGGACGCGTGAATTCTACTCCTAGGGAGTGAGGGAGAGCGAGATCTCGATCCCCATCCAATTGGTTTTTCTTTCTTTTGTTGTGAAATAGCAGATCTACAAGCTCGTAGCGCGCCACCGAGCAGCACATGGCCAGGGCGAGAGATGTATGGTTGTAAAATCCATAGGGGAAGGAATATGCGGGTATATTTCCAGGCAACAGTTGATCCTACGTAGGTTCGCCTGGTGTACAATGGGGAGTAGGGTTAGGGCTTAGGGGAATTTTTCAGTCGCGACGTCCCGTAGTCGACGTTTCTCTCAAAGGTGTTGAGCGATAGATTGTGTCTGTTATTGAAACCGAAGGACAGGATGACCTGCTGTACCTTGGGGTGGAGTTGTTGTGTTACTGGGGCTTGCCGCACGCGGGGGGGAGGACGCAGGGTCCCAGAAGGACGCGTGAATTCTACTCCTAGGGAGTGAGGGAGAGCGAGATCTCGATCCCCATCCAATTGGGGCGTACTGTTCGTTGCGGCGAGCGATCGCGTATCCTCCGTGGGGTATAGGGGTAACCTTGCATGTTCCGCGTCCTAGTCCGAGATGATAGAGAGAATGTACAAGAGAGGGGAGAGGGGGAGACAGAAACAAGGTTCCGGCCATATGGATTAAAGGAGCCAGTATCCCATACCATCTAATATGCATTCCGCAGATCCATTTCTAATAAAATAGTCAAGAGTCACATCTTAAAAGTGTAATATAGTTATCATGGAGCGTTGGGGTGGACTCTTGGTGCGTGCTCTGCCAGGAGACACAGGTCCCTATTTAGGAAGGTGAATAGCTACCTATAGAGAACTGCCTGTCGTCAGGTCTTGCCATACAGTTTCATAGTAGAGAAGAGTCAAGTTTGCAGGGCTGAACAGACCACGAGAGGCAAATACAATCATACATACCATGAGAGTGAGAGGAAGGGTGGTGGCCGTATCGTAAACCAGGGAAGGTTAACATGTTGTGGTGAAGAAGACCATATAGTTATTATTATATATATTCTGGACCGTAGGGGAAGGCTCTGAGGACCCTAACCAAGGTGCAAGGGTCCGCGCCACGAGCTTGTAGATCCGCAATATATATTAATATTAATATTGTAGGCAGAAGTTATTATGGCAGGGGAGACTGTTCAATTGTACTTCCGTTATGGACCTTGGGGAAGGCTCTGAGGACCGCCCCGCTCCATGTTTTATTGGGGGCCTATTGGTGGGAAGGGTATAACGTTGAGGGAGGTTTTCATGGAGATACGGGAGGCCTCAGGCCTGTGTTAAAGTCAAATGCATGTCAATTCGAAATCACAATCATCAGTGGCTTTCTGTGATCACATCGTGTTTCGGACCAGACCAGACACGATTCTCCTACAGACGGTCCCCACATGAGAAGGTACCAGGTTCTCACGTGTGTGATTTCATATTCAAATGATATATTATGGCTTGCTTTGGGTTGGGAGGGGGGGAAAAAAAATTAATAATAAACATTTTTCATATATATATAAAGGCAGGACAAGGACAGTGTGCGTCAAACTGATTGATTCAGTCACCGGTATGACAAAGGTAAAGGTTGGGTTTAGGTGTTCTGCCCCGTGGGAGGTCAGGTTTAGGTTGGTTGTTTGAGATTCGTTGTAATATTAATATTTAGTATTAATATTAGTGCAAGGATACCGGTTAGGTTCAGGTGTGCTGCCCCGTGGGGGGTTATGTTTAGGGTAAGGGTTTGAGAGTGCTTATAGTAAACCAATGTTTGAGATCCGTTGTGATATTAATATTCAGTATTAATATTAGTGCAAGGATACCGGTTAGGTTTAGGTGCGCTGCCCCGTGGGGGGTTGTGTTTAGGGTAAGGGTTTAGAGATTGCTTATAGTAAACCAATGTTTGAGATCCGTTGTGATGTTAACATTCAGTATTAATATTAGCGCAAGGATACCGGTCAGGTTTAAGTGTGCTGCCCCGTGGGGGGTTATGTTTAGGGTAAGGGATTGAGATTGCTTATAGTAAACCAATACTGGAGGGAATATATGCACACTGAGTCATCATCAGAGAGGGGTGGTTGGTTACACAGAAAGCGCAGGTGCAGCGCGACGGTCATCGACTCACCTCAGTTGGTTACCCGCGCTCTGACACAGCAGATGACAGGAGGCGGCAGGTGGTTCCGGTCAGGGACAATGTGGGTATGGGACCGCTAATAGAGGAGATTTGCACATCAGAAACACGTCCTATGTCACTCAGTGATCCCCGCGTGGCAAGAGGGTAGTTGGATTGTAATGAGGTAGCACCAAGGCAGGCCTTATGTTGAACATAATTGATCATGTAACACAGATAAACAGCTCAGAGGGAACCACAGAGTGGGTCAAGGCAGTTTTTGGTAAATTAAAGGCTGTTAATTAGCAGGATTCCAACCACCTGTGTCCAAACTAACCCTTAAAGCCTCATCAACAAAAAACGGACTTTATATCAGTCATGGTGCATTGTTACAGTCAACCAGTGAGTCCAACAGTTGGGCCAATTGAGAAATGATAGGAGAACATCAGTCCAATTCAAGGTTTGTCAAGTCTGACTGATCAACACGACAGATCCAGCTGCGGGCAGCCTGATGTTTGGGTTATAAAAACGGCTCACTGATGGTCTGTCATCCAACCAAGAGTACTTATTCATAGGGTCTAATATGGTCTCTTAAACAGTCAGAAGCCTTACAAGAGAGGCATAGTAAACAAACCGTGATAATAAACAACGGTAGCACGACGGAGGATAAATAAACACCTCGAGTTAGGTCCACGCTGCCGAGAGGTTTACGCAGAGCAGCAGCGCGGTGTTTTATTGTCAGAGAGAGTTTTAGCAAGTGTTGACAGACCGTTTTTTCCTACACAGATAAGGTGGGTTCAGTGCATAGTATACCTGTGAAGCAGCTTTATCAGAACCTGCCAGTAATTCTTACTAGTAGTAGACCAGGTAGACCAGGGACGGTAAGAGGACGCACGCAGTCCTGCTGTTGGAGATGTCTAGTGGTGAACAGAGCGCGCGCAGGGAGCAAACCAACTCACTCTGAGTGGCGGGGGGGAGGGGGGAGGGGGAGGGGGCCTATCACAACAGGCACATGACACAATGGTACAGTCTTAAAGTGTGACGTCAGGCAAGCAGACCAAAACCTTAACTCAGGCCATCGAGAAATTCCAATTCCTGAATTAAACACACGCAGGCATATGTGTGGGAGACATCAATCCATGAGTAAAGGGGGAAACCACAGGACAATGGGGAGGAGCATTTGCAAAAAAGAGAGACAGTCCAATCAATCAGTGCAATACTGTCTTTATATAAATAAGACGGCACGTGTGGAAGGCACTTGAACTTGAACAAGGTACAGTAGGATGGTTATAATACACATGGTTTTAAGTAGAAATTAAAGTAAAAACAAGGGATCCAAGGTCCATCAAACACCTCTCTTTCAGGGAAGGAGGGAATAAAACAATAAAGTCCCTGTTTGCGGGCAACGATTAATAGAAGATGTCCATTTGTCCCTATTTGTGGGCGATATATAATAAAGGCAGGTAACAAGGTGCATGAGCACGTCAAACTGTAGTCCCGGCGGTACCACTCCTGCTCCGATTACACTTTTTTACAAAAATCAAACATTTGTCAATGACAGAATAAAAATAAAATAAAATAAGGTAGAATGGAGGAATAAGTTCCCTATTTTTTTGTAGGGATACGCGACCGGTACATGAGGGTGCTGAATGCCTTTGAGAGGATGAAAACCCATTTGGGGTGCAACAATGGAATACAACAAAATGAAGGATTAATCCAGGGCATAATTGTCTTTCTGAGAGTTCTTGGTGAGTTTTTTCCAGGTGTCCCACGCGTGGCACGTAGATACTGCCATGGTCGTGGACGTTCGGCACCCCGGTCCTGTTGCCTGGGTGTGCTCTGGTCCCATTCCATCCGCTGTTTCGTAGGAAGGGAGAGAGGGGAGGAGGGGGGGGGGGGGGGGGGGTTTGTAATACAATCCAGAGCAGAACCACTTTAGGTCAGAAATCCGGTGGGCGGTCACGGCGGAGGACATGCTGTTAGAGTTTTGCGATGGTAGAGAGGAAACAGGGCAGAGGGGGTTGATTGAATGAGTGAGTGAGCAGGGCGGGGTGAGTCAAGACAATGATCTCCATAGTGAAAACGGTACTAGGGTGACACCTAGTGGGTCGACTCGGGGTTGCGTTTCAGTGTATGATCTAAGACCTCTCACATGGTGATGGGAGCTGATGGAGGGGGCACTCTGGTTTCGATTCTATGTCATCGTTAGGCAGAATTAGGTTTTTTCAGAGAGATATTCCGTACGAACCGGGGATTCAAATCAAAAGCCAGTGAGACCAACCGACAATCGATATAAAAGGAAACGGAACTTTTGCACGGCAATACACATAGACTTACTGACAGAGAGCTTCGCCGGCCTATCAGAGCCCAACACCGGAAAGAGGAGTGAAGGAGGAATTGATGTGAGGGACATGATGTGATGTGATATGACGCGTCGCCAGGGGGGCGTAAATATATCATTCTAATCCGAATGAGGGGATGCAGTGATCTGGACTGTATTATTAATATTCTTCTTTGTTGTTGTTTTTCCTTTTATTCTTCCTTCGCTAACCCTAAGCGTCGCGTAGCGACGCATCGCCGGGGGGCGGGTTGGCCAGGGGGGGAGGGGGGGGGGGGGGGGGGGGGGGGTTTGCAGGTGGATATATGATTCTAATCTGAATGAGGGGATGCAGTAATCTGGACTGTATTATTAATATTCTTCTTTGTTGTTGTTTTTCCTTTTATTCTTCTTTCGCTAACCCTAAGCGTCGCGTAGCGACGCATCGCCGGGGGGCGGGTTGGCCAGGGGGGGAGGGGGGGGGGGGGTTTTGCAGGTGGATATATGATTCTAATCTGAATGAGGGGATGCAGTAATCTGGACTGTATTATTAATATTCTTCTTTGTTGTTGTTTTTCCTTTTATTCTTCTTTCGCTAACCCTAAGCGTCGCGTAGCGACGCATCGCCGGGGGGCGGGTTGGCCAGGGGGGGAGGGGGGGGGGGGGTTTTGCAGGTGGATATATGATTCTAATCTGAATGAGGGGATGCAGTAATCTGGACCGTAGGAATCTTCTTTGGGTCGAGAGGCACGCTTATTCTTTTTCTTGCTATACAGGGGAAGAAGTATATGTTTGGAATAATTTCCACTGGGGATCCGGTATGTATTATTCATGGACTGTCCTGTTCTATTCGGTATTTGTTGTCCCAGTACCGTGCGTAGCAATGCAGAGAGGAAATTTTTCCTTTTTTCTTCTTTCGCTAACCCTAAGCGTCGCGTAGCGACGCGTCGCCGGGGGGCGGGTTGGCCAGGGGGGGGTTGTGAATATATGATTCTAATCCGAATGAGGGGATGCAGTAATCTGGACCGTAGGAATCTTCTTTGGGTCGAGAGGCACGCTTATTCTTTTTCTTTGAACTATTATATCTGGACTTTTTTCCTTTTCTTTGCTATAATCTGTTGTGATCAAGCGGCACATGGCCAGGTTCTTCTTCCTTACTACAATCTGTTGTGATCAAGCGGCACATGGCCAGGCTTCTTTAATCTGTTGTGGTCAAGCGGCACCTGGCCAGGTTCTTCTTCTTTACTATAATCTGTTGTGAAATAGCAGATCTACAAGCTCGTAGCGCGCCACCGAGTGGCACATGGCCAGGGCGAGAGATGTGTGGTTGTAAAATCCATAGGGGAAGGAATATGCGGGTATTTTTCCAGGCAACAGTTGATCCTACGTAGGTTCGCCTGGTGTACAATGGGGAGTAGGGTTAGGGCTTAGGGGAATTGTTCAGTCGCGACGTCCCGTAGTCGACGTTTCTCTCAAAGGTGTTGAGCGATAGATTGTGTCTGTTATTGAAACCGAAGGACAGTATGACCTGCTGTACCTTGGGGTGGAGTTGTTGTGTTACTGGGGCTTGCCGCACGCGGGGGGGAGGACGCAGGGTCCCAGAAGGACGCGTGAATTCTACTCCTAGGGAGTGAGGGAGAGCGAGATCTCGATCCCCATCCAATTGGTTTTTCTTTCTTTTGTTGTGAAATAGCAGATCTACAAGCTCGTAGCGCGCCACCGAGCAGCACATGGCCAGGGCGAGAGATGTATGGTTGTAAAATCCATAGGGGAAGGAATATGCGGGTATATTTCCAGGCAACAGTTGATCCTACGTAGGTTCGCCTGGTGTACAATGGGGAGTAGGGTTAGGGCTTAGGGGAATTTTTCAGTCGCGACGTCCCGTAGTCGACGTTTCTCTCAAAGGTGTTGAGCGATAGATTGTGTCTGTTATTGAAACCGAAGGACAGGATGACCTGCTGTACCTTGGGGTGGAGTTGTTGTGTTACTGGGGCTTGCCGCACGCGGGGGGGAGGACGCAGGGTCCCAGAAGGACGCGTGAATTCTACTCCTAGGGAGTGAGGGAGAGCGAGATCTCGATCCCCATCCAATTGGGGCGTACTGTTCGTTGCGGCGAGCGATCGCGTATCCTCCGTGGGGTATAGGGGTAACCTTGCATGTTCCGCGTCCTAGTCCGAGATGATAGAGAGAATGTACAAGAGAGGGGAGAGGGGGAGACAGAAACAAGGTTCCGGCCATATGGATTAAAGGAGCCAGTATCCCATACCATCTAATATGCATTCCGCAGATCCATTTCTAATAAAATAGTCAAGAGTCACATCTTAAAAGTGTAATATAGTTATCATGGAGCGTTGGGGTGGACTCTTGGTGCGTGCTCTGCCAGGAGACACAGGTCCCTATTTAGGAAGGTGAATAGCTACCTATAGAGAACTGCCTGTCGTCAGGTCTTGCCATACAGTTTCATAGTAGAGAAGAGTCAAGTTTGCAGGGCTGAACAGACCACGAGAGGCAAATACAATCATACATACCATGAGAGTGAGAGGAAGGGTGGTGGCCGTATCGTAAACCAGGGAAGGTTAACATGTTGTGGTGAAGAAGACCATATAGTTATTATTATATATATTCTGGACCGTAGGGGAAGGCTCTGAGGACCCTAACCAAGGTGCAAGGGTCCGCGCCACGAGCTTGTAGATCCGCAATATATATTAATATTAATATTGTAGGCAGAAGTTATTATGGCAGGGGAGACTGTTCAATTGTACTTCCGTTATGGACCTTGGGGAAGGCTCTGAGGACCGCCCCGCTCCATGTTTTATTGGGGGCCTATTGGTGGGAAGGGTATAACGTTGAGGGAGGTTTTCATGGAGATACGGGAGGCCTCAGGCCTGTGTTAAAGTCAAATGCATGTCAATTCGAAATCACAATCATCAGTGGCTT
The DNA here is from genome assembly GCF_951216825.1 of Electrona antarctica. NCBI lineage: Eukaryota > Metazoa > Chordata > Actinopteri > Myctophiformes > Myctophidae > Electrona > Electrona antarctica. Next base: position 57,505 of record NW_027637740.1, read on the forward strand.
TCTGTGATCACATCGTGTTTCGGACCAGACCAGACACGATTCTCCTACAGACGGTCCCCACATGAGAAGGTACCAGGTTCTCACGTGTGTGATTTCATATTCAAATGATATATTATGGCTTGCTTTGGGTTGGGAGGGGGGGAAAAAAAATTAATAATAAACATTTTTCATATATATATAAAGGCAGGACAAGGACAGTGTGCGTCAAACTGATTGATTCAGTCACCGGTATGACAAAGGTAAAGGTTGGGTTTAGGTGTTCTGCCCCGTGGGAGGTCAGGTTTAGGTTGGTTGTTTGAGATTCGTTGTAATATTAATATTTAGTATTAATATTAGTGCAAGGATACCGGTTAGGTTCAGGTGTGCTGCCCCGTGGGGGGTTATGTTTAGGGTAAGGGTTTGAGAGTGCTTATAGTAAACCAATGTTTGAGATCCGTTGTGATATTAATATTCAGTATTAATATTAGTGCAAGGATACCGGTTAGGTTTAGGTGCGCTGCCCCGTGGGGGGTTGTGTTTAGGGTAAGGGTTTAGAGATTGCTTATAGTAAACCAATGTTTGAGATCCGTTGTGATGTTAACATTCAGTATTAATATTAGCGCAAGGATACCGGTCAGGTTTAAGTGTGCTGCCCCGTGGGGGGTTATGTTTAGGGTAAGGGATTGAGATTGCTTATAGTAAACCAATACTGGAGGGAATATATGCACACTGAGTCATCATCAGAGAGGGGTGGTTGGTTACACAGAAAGCGCAGGTGCAGCGCGACGGTCATCGACTCACCTCAGTTGGTTACCCGCGCTCTGACACAGCAGATGACAGGAGGCGGCAGGTGGTTCCGGTCAGGGACAATGTGGGTATGGGACCGCTAATAGAGGAGATTTGCACATCAGAAACACGTCCTATGTCACTCAGTGATCCCCGCGTGGCAAGAGGGTAGTTGGATTGTAATGAGGTAGCACCAAGGCAGGCCTTATGTTGAACATAATTGATCATGTAACACAGATAAACAGCTCAGAGGGAACCACAGAGTGGGTCAAGGCAGTTTTTGGTAAATTAAAGGCTGTTAATTAGCAGGATTCCAACCACCTGTGTCCAAACTAACCCTTAAAGCCTCATCAACAAAAAACGGACTTTATATCAGTCATGGTGCATTGTTACAGTCAACCAGTGAGTCCAACAGTTGGGCCAATTGAGAAATGATAGGAGAACATCAGTCCAATTCAAGGTTTGTCAAGTCTGACTGATCAACACGACAGATCCAGCTGCGGGCAGCCTGATGTTTGGGTTATAAAAACGGCTCACTGATGGTCTGTCATCCAACCAAGAGTACTTATTCATAGGGTCTAATATGGTCTCTTAAACAGTCAGAAGCCTTACAAGAGAGGCATAGTAAACAAACCGTGATAATAAACAACGGTAGCACGACGGAGGATAAATAAACACCTCGAGTTAGGTCCACGCTGCCGAGAGGTTTACGCAGAGCAGCAGCGCGGTGTTTTATTGTCAGAGAGAGTTTTAGCAAGTGTTGACAGACCGTTTTTTCCTACACAGATAAGGTGGGTTCAGTGCATAGTATACCTGTGAAGCAGCTTTATCAGAACCTGCCAGTAATTCTTACTAGTAGTAGACCAGGTAGACCAGGGACGGTAAGAGGACGCACGCAGTCCTGCTGTTGGAGATGTCTAGTGGTGAACAGAGCGCGCGCAGGGAGCAAACCAACTCACTCTGAGTGGCGGGGGGGAGGGGGGAGGGGGAGGGGGCCTATCACAACAGGCACATGACACAATGGTACAGTCTTAAAGTGTGACGTCAGGCAAGCAGACCAAAACCTTAACTCAGGCCATCGAGAAATTCCAATTCCTGAATTAAACACACGCAGGCATATGTGTGGGAGACATCAATCCATGAGTAAAGGGGGAAACCACAGGACAATGGGGAGGAGCATTTGCAAAAAAGAGAGACAGTCCAATCAATCAGTGCAATACTGTCTTTATATAAATAAGACGGCACGTGTGGAAGGCACTTGAACTTGAACAAGGTACAGTAGGATGGTTATAATACACATGGTTTTAAGTAGAAATTAAAGTAAAAACAAGGGATCCAAGGTCCATCAAACACCTCTCTTTCAGGGAAGGAGGGAATAAAACAATAAAGTCCCTGTTTGCGGGCAACGATTAATAGAAGATGTCCATTTGTCCCTATTTGTGGGCGATATATAATAAAGGCAGGTAACAAGGTGCATGAGCACGTCAAACTGTAGTCCCGGCGGTACCACTCCTGCTCCGATTACACTTTTTTACAAAAATCAAACATTTGTCAATGACAGAATAAAAATAAAATAAAATAAGGTAGAATGGAGGAATAAGTTCCCTATTTTTTTGTAGGGATACGCGACCGGTACATGAGGGTGCTGAATGCCTTTGAGAGGATGAAAACCCATTTGGGGTGCAACAATGGAATACAACAAAATGAAGGATTAATCCAGGGCATAATTGTCTTTCTGAGAGTTCTTGGTGAGTTTTTTCCAGGTGTCCCACGCGTGGCACGTAGATACTGCCATGGTCGTGGACGTTCGGCACCCCGGTCCTGTTGCCTGGGTGTGCTCTGGTCCCATTCCATCCGCTGTTTCGTAGGAAGGGAGAGAGGGGAGGAGGGGGGGGGGGGGGGGGGGTTTGTAATACAATCCAGAGCAGAACCACTTTAGGTCAGAAATCCGGTGGGCGGTCACGGCGGAGGACATGCTGTTAGAGTTTTGCGATGGTAGAGAGGAAACAGGGCAGAGGGGGTTGATTGAATGAGTGAGTGAGCAGGGCGGGGTGAGTCAAGACAATGATCTCCATAGTGAAAACGGTACTAGGGTGACACCTAGTGGGTCGACTCGGGGTTGCGTTTCAGTGTATGATCTAAGACCTCTCACATGGTGATGGGAGCTGATGGAGGGGGCACTCTGGTTTCGATTCTATGTCATCGTTAGGCAGAATTAGGTTTTTTCAGAGAGATATTCCGTACGAACCGGGGATTCAAATCAAAAGCCAGTGAGACCAACCGACAATCGATATAAAAGGAAACGGAACTTTTGCACGGCAATACACATAGACTTACTGACAGAGAGCTTCGCCGGCCTATCAGAGCCCAACACCGGAAAGAGGAGTGAAGGAGGAATTGATGTGAGGGACATGATGTGATGTGATATGACGCGTCGCCAGGGGGGCGTAAATATATCATTCTAATCCGAATGAGGGGATGCAGTGATCTGGACTGTATTATTAATATTCTTCTTTGTTGTTGTTTTTCCTTTTATTCTTCCTTCGCTAACCCTAAGCGTCGCGTAGCGACGCATCGCCGGGGGGCGGGTTGGCCAGGGGGGGAGGGGGGGGGGGGGGGGGGGGGGGGTTTGCAGGTGGATATATGATTCTAATCTGAATGAGGGGATGCAGTAATCTGGACTGTATTATTAATATTCTTCTTTGTTGTTGTTTTTCCTTTTATTCTTCTTTCGCTAACCCTAAGCGTCGCGTAGCGACGCATCGCCGGGGGGCGGGTTGGCCAGGGGGGGAGGGGGGGGGGGGGTTTTGCAGGTGGATATATGATTCTAATCTGAATGAGGGGATGCAGTAATCTGGACTGTATTATTAATATTCTTCTTTGTTGTTGTTTTTCCTTTTATTCTTCTTTCGCTAACCCTAAGCGTCGCGTAGCGACGCATCGCCGGGGGGCGGGTTGGCCAGGGGGGGAGGGGGGGGGGGGGTTTTGCAGGTGGATATATGATTCTAATCTGAATGAGGGGATGCAGTAATCTGGACCGTAGGAATCTTCTTTGGGTCGAGAGGCACGCTTATTCTTTTTCTTGCTATACAGGGGAAGAAGTATATGTTTGGAATAATTTCCACTGGGGATCCGGTATGTATTATTCATGGACTGTCCTGTTCTATTCGGTATTTGTTGTCCCAGTACCGTGCGTAGCAATGCAGAGAGGAAATTTTTCCTTTTTTCTTCTTTCGCTAACCCTAAGCGTCGCGTAGCGACGCGTCGCCGGGGGGCGGGTTGGCCAGGGGGGGGTTGTGAATATATGATTCTAATCCGAATGAGGGGATGCAGTAATCTGGACCGTAGGAATCTTCTTTGGGTCGAGAGGCACGCTTATTCTTTTTCTTTGAACTATTATATCTGGACTTTTTTCCTTTTCTTTGCTATAATCTGTTGTGATCAAGCGGCACATGGCCAGGTTCTTCTTCCTTACTACAATCTGTTGTGATCAAGCGGCACATGGCCAGGCTTCTTTAATCTGTTGTGGTCAAGCGGCACCTGGCCAGGTTCTTCTTCTTTACTATAATCTGTTGTGAAATAGCAGATCTACAAGCTCGTAGCGCGCCACCGAGTGGCACATGGCCAGGGCGAGAGATGTGTGGTTGTAAAATCCATAGGGGAAGGAATATGCGGGTATTTTTCCAGGCAACAGTTGATCCTACGTAGGTTCGCCTGGTGTACAATGGGGAGTAGGGTTAGGGCTTAGGGGAATTGTTCAGTCGCGACGTCCCGTAGTCGACGTTTCTCTCAAAGGTGTTGAGCGATAGATTGTGTCTGTTATTGAAACCGAAGGACAGTATGACCTGCTGTACCTTGGGGTGGAGTTGTTGTGTTACTGGGGCTTGCCGCACGCGGGGGGGAGGACGCAGGGTCCCAGAAGGACGCGTGAATTCTACTCCTAGGGAGTGAGGGAGAGCGAGATCTCGATCCCCATCCAATTGGTTTTTCTTTCTTTTGTTGTGAAATAGCAGATCTACAAGCTCGTAGCGCGCCACCGAGCAGCACATGGCCAGGGCGAGAGATGTATGGTTGTAAAATCCATAGGGGAAGGAATATGCGGGTATATTTCCAGGCAACAGTTGATCCTACGTAGGTTCGCCTGGTGTACAATGGGGAGTAGGGTTAGGGCTTAGGGGAATTTTTCAGTCGCGACGTCCCGTAGTCGACGTTTCTCTCAAAGGTGTTGAGCGATAGATTGTGTCTGTTATTGAAACCGAAGGACAGGATGACCTGCTGTACCTTGGGGTGGAGTTGTTGTGTTACTGGGGCTTGCCGCACGCGGGGGGGAGGACGCAGGGTCCCAGAAGGACGCGTGAATTCTACTCCTAGGGAGTGAGGGAGAGCGAGATCTCGATCCCCATCCAATTGGGGCGTACTGTTCGTTGCGGCGAGCGATCGCGTATCCTCCGTGGGGTATAGGGGTAACCTTGCATGTTCCGCGTCCTAGTCCGAGATGATAGAGAGAATGTACAAGAGAGGGGAGAGGGGGAGACAGAAACAAGGTTCCGGCCATATGGATTAAAGGAGCCAGTATCCCATACCATCTAATATGCATTCCGCAGATCCATTTCTAATAAAATAGTCAAGAGTCACATCTTAAAAGTGTAATATAGTTATCATGGAGCGTTGGGGTGGACTCTTGGTGCGTGCTCTGCCAGGAGACACAGGTCCCTATTTAGGAAGGTGAATAGCTACCTATAGAGAACTGCCTGTCGTCAGGTCTTGCCATACAGTTTCATAGTAGAGAAGAGTCAAGTTTGCAGGGCTGAACAGACCACGAGAGGCAAATACAATCATACATACCATGAGAGTGAGAGGAAGGGTGGTGGCCGTATCGTAAACCAGGGAAGGTTAACATGTTGTGGTGAAGAAGACCATATAGTTATTATTATATATATTCTGGACCGTAGGGGAAGGCTCTGAGGACCCTAACCAAGGTGCAAGGGTCCGCGCCACGAGCTTGTAGATCCGCAATATATATTAATATTAATATTGTAGGCAGAAGTTATTATGGCAGGGGAGACTGTTCAATTGTACTTCCGTTATGGACCTTGGGGAAGGCTCTGAGGACCGCCCCGCTCCATGTTTTATTGGGGGCCTATTGGTGGGAAGGGTATAACGTTGAGGGAGGTTTTCATGGAGATACGGGAGGCCTCAGGCCTGTGTTAAAGTCAAATGCATGTCAATTCGAAATCACAATCATCAGTGGCTTTCTGTGATCACATCGTGTTTCGGACCAGACCAGACACGATTCTCCTACAGACGGTCCCCACATGAGAAGGTACCAGGTTCTCACGTGTGTGATTTCATATTCAAATGATATATTATGGCTTGCTTTGGGTTGGGAGGGGGGGAAAAAAAATTAATAATAAACATTTTTCATATATATATAAAGGCAGGACAAGGACAGTGTGCGTCAAACTGATTGATTCAGTCACCGGTATGACAAAGGTAAAGGTTGGGTTTAGGTGTTCTGCCCCGTGGGAGGTCAGGTTTAGGTTGGTTGTTTGAGATTCGTTGTAATATTAATATTTAGTATTAATATTAGTGCAAGGATACCGGTTAGGTTCAGGTGTGCTGCCCCGTGGGGGGTTATGTTTAGGGTAAGGGTTTGAGAGTGCTTATAGTAAACCAATGTTTGAGATCCGTTGTGATATTAATATTCAGTATTAATATTAGTGCAAGGATACCGGTTAGGTTTAGGTGCGCTGCCCCGTGGGGGGTTGTGTTTAGGGTAAGGGTTTAGAGATTGCTTATAGTAAACCAATGTTTGAGATCCGTTGTGATGTTAACATTCAGTATTAATATTAGCGCAAGGATACCGGTCAGGTTTAAGTGTGCTGCCCCGTGGGGGGTTATGTTTAGGGTAAGGGATTGAGATTGCTTATAGTAAACCAATACTGGAGGGAATATATGCACACTGAGTCATCATCAGAGAGGGGTGGTTGGTTACACAGAAAGCGCAGGTGCAGCGCGACGGTCATCGACTCACCTCAGTTGGTTACCCGCGCTCTGACACAGCAGATGACAGGAGGCGGCAGGTGGTTCCGGTCAGGGACAATGTGGGTATGGGACCGCTAATAGAGGAGATTTGCACATCAGAAACACGTCCTATGTCACTCAGTGATCCCCGCGTGGCAAGAGGGTAGTTGGATTGTAATGAGGTAGCACCAAGGCAGGCCTTATGTTGAACATAATTGATCATGTAACACAGATAAACAGCTCAGAGGGAACCACAGAGTGGGTCAAGGCAGTTTTTGGTAAATTAAAGGCTGTTAATTAGCAGGATTCCAACCACCTGTGTCCAAACTAACCCTTAAAGCCTCATCAACAAAAAACGGACTTTATATCAGTCATGGTGCATTGTTACAGTCAACCAGTGAGTCCAACAGTTGGGCCAATTGAGAAATGATAGGAGAACATCAGTCCAATTCAAGGTTTGTCAAGTCTGACTGATCAACACGACAGATCCAGCTGCGGGCAGCCTGATGTTTGGGTTATAAAAACGGCTCACTGATGGTCTGTCATCCAACCAAGAGTACTTATTCATAGGGTCTAATATGGTCTCTTAAACAGTCAGAAGCCTTACAAGAGAGGCATAGTAAACAAACCGTGATAATAAACAACGGTAGCACGACGGAGGATAAATAAACACCTCGAGTTAGGTCCACGCTGCCGAGAGGTTTACGCAGAGCAGCAGCGCGGTGTTTTATTGTCAGAGAGAGTTTTAGCAAGTGTTGACAGACCGTTTTTTCCTACACAGATAAGGTGGGTTCAGTGCATAGTATACCTGTGAAGCAGCTTTATCAGAACCTGCCAGTAATTCTTACTAGTAGTAGACCAGGTAGACCAGGGACGGTAAGAGGACGCACGCAGTCCTGCTGTTGGAGATGTCTAGTGGTGAACAGAGCGCGCGCAGGGAGCAAACCAACTCACTCTGAGTGGCGGGGGGGAGGGGGGAGGGGGAGGGGGCCTATCACAACAGGCACATGACACAATGGTACAGTCTTAAAGTGTGACGTCAGGCAAGCAGACCAAAACCTTAACTCAGGCCATCGAGAAATTCCAATTCCTGAATTAAACACACGCAGGCATATGTGTGGGAGACATCAATCCATGAGTAAAGGGGGAAACCACAGGACAATGGGGAGGAGCATTTGCAAAAAAGAGAGACAGTCCAATCAATCAGTGCAATACTGTCTTTATATAAATAAGACGGCACGTGTGGAAGGCACTTGAACTTGAACAAGGTACAGTAGGATGGTTATAATACACATGGTTTTAAGTAGAAATTAAAGTAAAAACAAGGGATCCAAGGTCCATCAAACACCTCTCTTTCAGGGAAGGAGGGAATAAAACAATAAAGTCCCTGTTTGCGGGCAACGATTAATAGAAGATGTCCATTTGTCCCTATTTGTGGGCGATATATAATAAAGGCAGGTAACAAGGTGCATGAGCACGTCAAACTGTAGTCCCGGCGGTACCACTCCTGCTCCGATTACACTTTTTTACAAAAATCAAACATTTGTCAATGACAGAATAAAAATAAAATAAAATAAGGTAGAATGGAGGAATAAGTTCCCTATTTTTTTGTAGGGATACGCGACCGGTACATGAGGGTGCTGAATGCCTTTGAGAGGATGAAAACCCATTTGGGGTGCAACAATGGAATACAACAAAATGAAGGATTAATCCAGGGCATAATTGTCTTTCTGAGAGTTCTTGGTGAGTTTTTTCCAGGTGTCCCACGCGTGGCACGTAGATACTGCCATGGTCGTGGACGTTCGGCACCCCGGTCCTGTTGCCTGGGTGTGCTCTGGTCCCATTCCATCCGCTGTTTCGTAGGAAGGGAGAGAGGGGAGGAGGGGGGGGGGGGGGGGGGGTTTGTAATACAATCCAGAGCAGAACCACTTTAGGTCAGAAATCCGGTGGGCGGTCACGGCGGAGGACATGCTGTTAGAGTTTTGCGATGGTAGAGAGGAAACAGGGCAGAGGGGGTTGATTGAATGAGTGAGTGAGCAGGGCGGGGTGAGTCAAGACAATGATCTCCATAGTGAAAACGGTACTAGGGTGACACCTAGTGGGTCGACTCGGGGTTGCGTTTCAGTGTATGATCTAAGACCTCTCACATGGTGATGGGAGCTGATGGAGGGGGCACTCTGGTTTCGATTCTATGTCATCGTTAGGCAGAATTAGGTTTTTTCAGAGAGATATTCCGTACGAACCGGGGATTCAAATCAAAAGCCAGTGAGACCAACCGACAATCGATATAAAAGGAAACGGAACTTTTGCACGGCAATACACATAGACTTACTGACAGAGAGCTTCGCCGGCCTATCAGAGCCCAACACCGGAAAGAGGAGTGAAGGAGGAATTGATGTGAGGGACATGATGTGATGTGATATGACGCGTCGCCAGGGGGGCGTAAATATATCATTCTAATCCGAATGAGGGGATGCAGTGATCTGGACTGTATTATTAATATTCTTCTTTGTTGTTGTTTTTCCTTTTATTCTTCCTTCGCTAACCCTAAGCGTCGCGTAGCGACGCATCGCCGGGGGGCGGGTTGGCCAGGGGGGGAGGGGGGGGGGGGGGGGGGGGGGGGTTTGCAGGTGGATATATGATTCTAATCTGAATGAGGGGATGCAGTAATCTGGACTGTATTATTAATATTCTTCTTTGTTGTTGTTTTTCCTTTTATTCTTCTTTCGCTAACCCTAAGCGTCGCGTAGCGACGCATCGCCGGGGGGCGGGTTGGCCAGGGGGGGAGGGGGGGGGGGGGTTTTGCAGGTGGATATATGATTCTAATCTGAATGAGGGGATGCAGTAATCTGGACTGTATTATTAATATTCTTCTTTGTTGTTGTTTTTCCTTTTATTCTTCTTTCGCTAACCCTAAGCGTCGCGTAGCGACGCATCGCCGGGGGGCGGGTTGGCCAGGGGGGGAGGGGGGGGGGGGGTTTTGCAGGTGGATATATGATTCTAATCTGAATGAGGGGATGCAGTAATCTGGACCGTAGGAATCTTCTTTGGGTCGAGAGGCACGCTTATTCTTTTTCTTGCTATACAGGGGAAGAAGTATATGTTTGGAATAATTTCCACTGGGGATCCGGTATGTATTATTCATGGACTGTCCTGTTCTATTCGGTATTTGTTGTCCCAGTACCGTGCGTAGCAATGCAGAGAGGAAATTTTTCCTTTTTTCTTCTTTCGCTAACCCTAAGCGTCGCGTAGCGACGCGTCGCCGGGGGGCGGGTTGGCCAGGGGGGGGTTGTGAATATATGATTCTAATCCGAATGAGGGGATGCAGTAATCTGGACCGTAGGAATCTTCTTTGGGTCGAGAGGCACGCTTATTCTTTTTCTTTGAACTATTATATCTGGACTTTTTTCCTTTTCTTTGCTATAATCTGTTGTGATCAAGCGGCACATGGCCAGGTTCTTCTTCCTTACTACAATCTGTTGTGATCAAGCGGCACATGGCCAGGCTTCTTTAATCTGTTGTGGTCAAGCGGCACCTGGCCAGGTTCTTCTTCTTTACTATAATCTGTTGTGAAATAGCAGATCTACAAGCTCGTAGCGCGCCACCGAGTGGCACATGGCCAGGGCGAGAGATGTGTGGTTGTAAAATCCATAGGGGAAGGAATATGCGGGTATTTTTCCAGGCAACAGTTGATCCTACGTAGGTTCGCCTGGTGTACAATGGGGAGTAGGGTTAGGGCTTAGGGGAATTGTTCAGTCGCGACGTCCCGTAGTCGACGTTTCTCTCAAAGGTGTTGAGCGATAGATTGTGTCTGTTATTGAAACCGAAGGACAGTATGACCTGCTGTACCTTGGGGTGGAGTTGTTGTGTTACTGGGGCTTGCCGCACGCGGGGGGGAGGACGCAGGGTCCCAGAAGGACGCGTGAATTCTACTCCTAGGGAGTGAGGGAGAGCGAGATCTCGATCCCCATCCAATTGGTTTTTCTTTCTTTTGTTGTGAAATAGCAGATCTACAAGCTCGTAGCGCGCCACCGAGCAGCACATGGCCAGGGCGAGAGATGTATGGTTGTAAAATCCATAGGGGAAGGAATATGCGGGTATATTTCCAGGCAACAGTTGATCCTACGTAGGTTCGCCTGGTGTACAATGGGGAGTAGGGTTAGGGCTTAGGGGAATTTTTCAGTCGCGACGTCCCGTAGTCGACGTTTCTCTCAAAGGTGTTGAGCGATAGATTGTGTCTGTTATTGAAACCGAAGGACAGGATGACCTGCTGTACCTTGGGGTGGAGTTGTTGTGTTACTGGGGCTTGCCGCACGCGGGGGGGAGGACGCAGGGTCCCAGAAGGACGCGTGAATTCTACTCCTAGGGAGTGAGGGAGAGCGAGATCTCGATCCCCATCCAATTGGGGCGTACTGTTCGTTGCGGCGAGCGATCGCGTATCCTCCGTGGGGTATAGGGGTAACCTTGCATGTTCCGCGTCCTAGTCCGAGATGATAGAGAGAATGTACAAGAGAGGGGAGAGGGGGAGACAGAAACAAGGTTCCGGCCATATGGATTAAAGGAGCCAGTATCCCATACCATCTAATATGCATTCCGCAGATCCATTTCTAATAAAATAGTCAAGAGTCACATCTTAAAAGTGTAATATAGTTATCATGGAGCGTTGGGGTGGACTCTTGGTGCGTGCTCTGCCAGGAGACACAGGTCCCTATTTAGGAAGGTGAATAGCTACCTATAGAGAACTGCCTGTCGTCAGGTCTTGCCATACAGTTTCATAGTAGAGAAGAGTCAAGTTTGCAGGGCTGAACAGACCACGAGAGGCAAATACAATCATACATACCATGAGAGTGAGAGGAAGGGTGGTGGCCGTATCGTAAACCAGGGAAGGTTAACATGTTGTGGTGAAGAAGACCATATAGTTATTATTATATATATTCTGGACCGTAGGGGAAGGCTCTGAGGACCCTAACCAAGGTGCAAGGGTCCGCGCCACGAGCTTGTAGATCCGCAATATATATTAATATTAATATTGTAGGCAGAAGTTATTATGGCAGGGGAGACTGTTCAATTGTACTTCCGTTATGGACCTTGGGGAAGGCTCTGAGGACCGCCCCGCTCCATGTTTTATTGGGGGCCTATTGGTGGGAAGGGTATAACGTTGAGGGAGGTTTTCATGGAGATACGGGAGGCCTCAGGCCTGTGTTAAAGTCAAATGCATGTCAATTCGAAATCACAATCATCAGTGGCTTTCTGTGATCACATCGTGTTTCGGACCAGACCAGACACGATTCTCCTACAGACGGTCCCCACATGAGAAGGTACCAGGTTCTCACGTGTGTGATTTCATATTCAAATGATATATTATGGCTTGCTTTGGGTTGGGAGGGGGGGAAAAAAAATTAATAATAAACATTTTTCATATATATATAAAGGCAGGACAAGGACAGTGTGCGTCAAACTGATTGATTCAGTCACCGGTATGACAAAGGTAAAGGTTGGGTTTAGGTGTTCTGCCCCGTGGGAGGTCAGGTTTAGGTTGGTTGTTTGAGATTCGTTGTAATATTAATATTTAGTATTAATATTAGTGCAAGGATACCGGTTAGGTTCAGGTGTGCTGCCCCGTGGGGGGTTATGTTTAGGGTAAGGGTTTGAGAGTGCTTATAGTAAACCAATGTTTGAGATCCGTTGTGATATTAATATTCAGTATTAATATTAGTGCAAGGATACCGGTTAGGTTTAGGTGCGCTGCCCCGTGGGGGGTTGTGTTTAGGGTAAGGGTTTAGAGATTGCTTATAGTAAACCAATGTTTGAGATCCGTTGTGATGTTAACATTCAGTATTAATATTAGCGCAAGGATACCGGTCAGGTTTAAGTGTGCTGCCCCGTGGGGGGTTATGTTTAGGGTAAGGGATTGAGATTGCTTATAGTAAACCAATACTGGAGGGAATATATGCACACTGAGTCATCATCAGAGAGGGGTGGTTGGTTACACAGAAAGCGCAGGTGCAGCGCGACGGTCATCGACTCACCTCAGTTGGTTACCCGCGCTCTGACACAGCAGATGACAGGAGGCGGCAGGTGGTTCCGGTCAGGGACAATGTGGGTATGGGACCGCTAATAGAGGAGATTTGCACATCAGAAACACGTCCTATGTCACTCAGTGATCCCCGCGTGGCAAGAGGGTAGTTGGATTGTAATGAGGTAGCACCAAGGCAGGCCTTATGTTGAACATAATTGATCATGTAACACAGATAAACAGCTCAGAGGGAACCACAGAGTGGGTCAAGGCAGTTTTTGGTAAATTAAAGGCTGTTAATTAGCAGGATTCCAACCACCTGTGTCCAAACTAACCCTTAAAGCCTCATCAACAAAAAACGGACTTTATATCAGTCATGGTGCATTGTTACAGTCAACCAGTGAGTCCAACAGTTGGGCCAATTGAGAAATGATAGGAGAACATCAGTCCAATTCAAGGTTTGTCAAGTCTGACTGATCAACACGACAGATCCAGCTGCGGGCAGCCTGATGTTTGGGTTATAAAAACGGCTCACTGATGGTCTGTCATCCAACCAAGAGTACTTATTCATAGGGTCTAATATGGTCTCTTAAACAGTCAGAAGCCTTACAAGAGAGGCATAGTAAACAAACCGTGATAATAAACAACGGTAGCACGACGGAGGATAAATAAACACCTCGAGTTAGGTCCACGCTGCCGAGAGGTTTACGCAGAGCAGCAGCGCGGTGTTTTATTGTCAGAGAGAGTTTTAGCAAGTGTTGACAGACCGTTTTTTCCTACACAGATAAGGTGGGTTCAGTGCATAGTATACCTGTGAAGCAGCTTTATCAGAACCTGCCAGTAATTCTTACTAGTAGTAGACCAGGTAGACCAGGGACGGTAAGAGGACGCACGCAGTCCTGCTGTTGGAGATGTCTAGTGGTGAACAGAGCGCGCGCAGGGAGCAAACCAACTCACTCTGAGTGGCGGGGGGGAGGGGGGAGGGGGAGGGGGCCTATCACAACAGGCACATGACACAATGGTACAGTCTTAAAGTGTGACGTCAGGCAAGCAGACCAAAACCTTAACTCAGGCCATCGAGAAATTCCAATTCCTGAATTAAACACACGCAGGCATATGTGTGGGAGACATCAATCCATGAGTAAAGGGGGAAACCACAGGACAATGGGGAGGAGCATTTGCAAAAAAGAGAGACAGTCCAATCAATCAGTGCAATACTGTCTTTATATAAATAAGACGGCACGTGTGGAAGGCACTTGAACTTGAACAAGGTACAGTAGGATGGTTATAATACACATGGTTTTAAGTAGAAATTAAAGTAAAAACAAGGGATCCAAGGTCCATCAAACACCTCTCTTTCAGGGAAGGAGGGAATAAAACAATAAAGTCCCTGTTTGCGGGCAACGATTAATAGAAGATGTCCATTTGTCCCTATTTGTGGGCGATATATAATAAAGGCAGGTAACAAGGTGCATGAGCACGTCAAACTGTAGTCCCGGCGGTACCACTCCTGCTCCGATTACACTTTTTTACAAAAATCAAACATTTGTCAATGACAGAATAAAAATAAAATAAAATAAGGTAGAATGGAGGAATAAGTTCCCTATTTTTTTGTAGGGATACGCGACCGGTACATGAGGGTGCTGAATGCCTTTGAGAGGATGAAAACCCATTTGGGGTGCAACAATGGAATACAACAAAATGAAGGATTAATCCAGGGCATAATTGTCTTTCTGAGAGTTCTTGGTGAGTTTTTTCCAGGTGTCCCACGCGTGGCACGTAGATACTGCCATGGTCGTGGACGTTCGGCACCCCGGTCCTGTTGCCTGGGTGTGCTCTGGTCCCATTCCATCCGCTGTTTCGTAGGAAGGGAGAGAGGGGAGGAGGGGGGGGGGGGGGGGGGGTTTGTAATACAATCCAGAGCAGAACCACTTTAGGTCAGAAATCCGGTGGGCGGTCACGGCGGAGGACATGCTGTTAGAGTTTTGCGATGGTAGAGAGGAAACAGGGCAGAGGGGGTTGATTGAATGAGTGAGTGAGCAGGGCGGGGTGAGTCAAGACAATGATCTCCATAGTGAAAACGGTACTAGGGTGACACCTAGTGGGTCGACTCGGGGTTGCGTTTCAGTGTATGATCTAAGACCTCTCACATGGTGATGGGAGCTGATGGAGGGGGCACTCTGGTTTCGATTCTATGTCATCGTTAGGCAGAATTAGGTTTTTTCAGAGAGATATTCCGTACGAACCGGGGATTCAAATCAAAAGCCAGTGAGACCAACCGACAATCGATATAAAAGGAAACGGAACTTTTGCACGGCAATACACATAGACTTACTGACAGAGAGCTTCGCCGGCCTATCAGAGCCCAACACCGGAAAGAGGAGTGAAGGAGGAATTGATGTGAGGGACATGATGTGATGTGATATGACGCGTCGCCAGGGGGGCGTAAATATATCATTCTAATCCGAATGAGGGGATGCAGTGATCTGGACTGTATTATTAATATTCTTCTTTGTTGTTGTTTTTCCTTTTATTCTTCCTTCGCTAACCCTAAGCGTCGCGTAGCGACGCATCGCCGGGGGGCGGGTTGGCCAGGGGGGGAGGGGGGGGGGGGGGGGGGGGGGGGTTTGCAGGTGGATATATGATTCTAATCTGAATGAGGGGATGCAGTAATCTGGACTGTATTATTAATATTCTTCTTTGTTGTTGTTTTTCCTTTTATTCTTCTTTCGCTAACCCTAAGCGTCGCGTAGCGACGCATCGCCGGGGGGCGGGTTGGCCAGGGGGGGAGGGGGGGGGGGGGTTTTGCAGGTGGATATATGATTCTAATCTGAATGAGGGGATGCAGTAATCTGGACTGTATTATTAATATTCTTCTTTGTTGTTGTTTTTCCTTTTATTCTTCTTTCGCTAACCCTAAGCGTCGCGTAGCGACGCATCGCCGGGGGGCGGGTTGGCCAGGGGGGGAGGGGGGGGGGGGGGTTTTGCAGGTGGATATATGATTCTAATCTGAATGAGGGGATGCAGTAATCTGGACCGTAGGAATCTTCTTTGGGTTAGGGTTAGGGTTAGGGTTAGGGTTAGGGTTAGGGTTAGGGTTAGGGTTAGGGTTAGGGTTAGGGGTTAGGGTTAGGGTTAGGGGTTAGGGGTTAGGGTTAGGGTTAGGGTTAGGGTTAGGGTTAGGGTTAGGGTTAGGGTTAGGGTTAGGGTTAGGGGTTAGGGTTAGGGTTAGGGTTAGGGTTAGGGTTAGGGTTAGGGTTAGGGTTAGGGTTTAGGGTTAGGGTTAGGGTTAGGGTTAGGGTTAGGGTTAGGGTTAGGGTTAGGGTTAGGGTTAGGTAATAGGGGTTCGTAAGATAACCGGACACTGGCCGGTTAGGCCGGTTAGCCTCTGAAAGTCCGACAAACAAGTATGATGCATCAAAAATTGCGTAATTGCGCACTGAGTCGTAATCTGTTGGTCCCGTTGATATCGGACATCCCCCGCGGCAACAGCGCCCCCCTTTGTCGGCCCTATAAACCCCATGTTAACGAAAAAAATAGATCGCTCCGAAACTTTGTCTACCCCCCCTAAGTAGGCCACTGCGAAGCCATAACAGACCTTGGTTTTTCTCTAAAATGACCAGAAGGGGGCGCAACAGCGAAATAAAACCTTGTTTTCTGGTTACGGAGCCTAAGGGGGCGTGGCATGTGTTAATTGACCACGCCTACCCCCCCTAAGTGAAGTATTGCGCATCTTTTGGTATGACCCCCATGTCTGTACGACCTCGGGAAGTGGTACTTATGATGGAACCCGGAAGTGTTTTGACACTTAGTAGTTTTTGGGGGGTTTTTTCTTTTTTTTTTTCTTGCGGGGGAACTAGTTAGGAGCACGTTTCGGGCGATTTGGAGTTGAATGGTGGTAATATGTGGCGACATATTTTTGGGTCCCTAAGCTTAGTTAGGGCTGGCACTTAGTGTTTTAAAAAAAGTGTAATCATGATTTTTTTTTTTTAAGTCAAGGGGTATGTATTCTGACTTACTTTTTGACGCTGATTCCAAATCTGGTGGTTTCGTCACTCCCCGACCCTTGGAAAGTGGTGTAAATGTTCGCCAAAGTCCCCAAAAATGTATGTTAGACATGGGTTAAGGTTAGGTTTAGGTGTGCTGCCCCGTGGGAGGTTAGGTTTAGGTTGAGGGTTTGAGATAGGTTGTAGTTGTTAGTTAGACATGGGTTAAGGTTAGGTTTAGGTGTGCTGCCCCGTGGGAGGTTAGGTTTAGGTTGAGGGTTTGAGATAGGTTGTAATTGTTAGTTAGACATGGGTTAAGGTTAGGTTTAGGTGTGCTGCCCCGTGGGAGGTTAGGTTTAGGTTGAGGGTTTGAGATAGGTTGTAGTTGTTAGTTAGGGTTAGGGTTAGGGTTAGGGTTAGGGTTAGGGTTAGGGTTAGGGTTACTCCCCGACCCTTGGAAAGTGGTGTAAATGTTCGCCAAAGTCCCCAAAAATGTATGTTAGACATGGGTTAAGGTTAGGTTTAGGTGTGCTGCCCCGTGGGAGGTTAGGTTTAGGTTGAGGGTTTGAGATAGGTTGTAGTTGTTAGTTAGACATGGGTTAAGGTTAGGTTTAGGTGTGCTGCCCCGTGGGAGGTTAGGTTTAGGTTGAGGGTTTGAGATAGGTTGTAATTGTTAGTTAGACATGGGTTAAGGTTAGGTTTAGGTGTGCTGCCCCGTGGGAGGTTAGGTTTAGGTTGAGGGTTTGAGATAGGTTGTAGTTGTTAGTTAGACATGGGTTAAGGTTAGGTTTAGGTGTGCTGCCCCGTGGGAGGTTAGGTTTAGGTTGAGGGTTTGAGATAGGTTCTAGTTGTAGGTCTAATGATTAATGACAAGGGTTTTTTTTTTTTTTTTTTTTTTTTGGGTTTGGTTTTTTTTTCTTTTTTTTCCTTTTTTTTTTTTTCTTTTTTCCCTTTTTTTTCTTTTTTTTTCTTTTTTTTTGACAATTCCCCTTAACTAATTCGGTGATGCTGAGTCGATTGGTGTAAGTCCCGAGTGTCTACGACACTTAGAAGTGGGTGAAATGGCCCTTTAAACGTCCAAAATTGTGCAAAAAATGCGTAGAAAGAGAACTAAACAATTTCTTTCAACCGGACCAATTCCATTAAATCCAGCGTGAAAACGTGAGTCAGATTAAGTAGTTTTGAAAAACAAAAAAAATAATTTGTGTTTGTGGGGTAAGAAAAACGTGTCTAAAAAAATATGTAAAATATTTACAAGTGTCGTAGAGACTTGAAACCAGTTCCATTGGATTCCCCATGCGTCAGACATGGATAAACACCCTTTGTTTTTTTAAAATAGGTTATTCCCTTCCGAGAATAGCGTTAAAGGGTCTCTTCGGCCTCCAAAGGTCACGGTTACTGTTACGGTGACCTTTGGACAGTTCCCAGTGTCATAGAAACTCAGGACCAAGTTCATTGGATTCGGCTGGATGAGACGAATAAGAATTTGTCCTGCTCAAAACAAACGGACAAATTTTGGATTTTTAATGGATTTTAACGCGTTGAAGGTCATCAACAATCCAATTCTTTAAAGATTCCTATAAATACACCCCCCCCTCCTATTTTAAGTAAGGGAAATCTAATGGTGCTGGTTTTAAATGTGTAGCTCACTTAGAAATGGGTGAAATTACTGTTTGAATGTTTCAAAAATTCATAATGTCATGAATTTACGTAATCTTTTCCCAAGACTTGTTCTACCCCCACTAAATCAATAGCGCTGAATCCGAATATGTAGGTTATATTGCGAGTCAACAACAGGAAGTACCTTAATTGGCTGCTAATTGGCTAAAACGGTATCTTCTGGTAGGAATGTCGCAGAGGGCTGAAACTTATATTAAAATGTTCGTCTCTGAAAGTTCTATAACACCCCCAAAGATGGGCTCCTAATACAATTTCCCCATGGAAATAAGCCCCTAAGAAGCTAGGAAATAACAGATCTACAAGTCCACAGAGAATTACACTAGGAACGCCAGGATTTTGGCTACCCCACCTAAATCATATGCGCTGAGTTTGAATATGCAAGAAGTTTTTAAATCGGACAACGGGAAGTGCCTTAACATCTACTTCCGGTGGTGTGTTTTGTGTTTTTTTGTGTGTTATGGATGTTATTTTGCTCCAAAGTATTTTTTCCCATAAAGAACTCATAAATTACGGCCTGACCACGAAACACTGACCCTTAATACTTTATAGTGATTTTAGGAAAAAGTCCAGACTTCTAGACCCTGTGACATCGCGTAGGAAGGTCGCACAGAAACGTGACACCCCTCCACACGATCATCTTGAGGAGCTTAATACGGCGATATAAGTGTGGTCCCACGAAAATTGTCCTAGGAGAAGCTTCTTCCAAAAAGTTCTCTTCCAAGGTCCTGTTAGCAGTATACCCCCTATGTATGTCGCTCAAACTGGCAACCTCAGGAAAGAAGTGTCGTACAGGAATGAGACACATATCCACGTGTTCGTCTCTCGGAGCTCTACAACATATCCGAAGATGGGCCTCTGACGTCACTTCCCCTTGGTTTTATAGCCCCTAGAAGGCTAAACATCAACTTTGTGTAGGAGTGTCGTACGGAAATGAGAGACATGTCAAATTGTTCGTCCTGACAAGCTATACAACATACTAAAAGATGGGCCCCTAATGACCAAGGGTTTTTGACTTAGAGGCCTTATAGAGGTTAGAGGAAGAAGAAAAAAAGTTTTTTCTACAGGACCAATTTCAATAAATCCAGCATGAAAAAGTGAGTCAGGGTAGGTAGTCTTTGAAAAAAAAGAAAATTATTTGTGTTTGTGGGGTAAGAAAAACGTGTCTAAAGAAATATGTAAAATATTTACAAGTGTCGTAGAGACTTGAAACCAGTTCCATTGGATTCCCCATGCGTCAGACATGGATAAACACCCTTTGTTTTCTTAAAATAGGTTATTCCCTTCCGAGAATAGCGTTAAAGGGTTTCTTCGGCCTCCAAAGGTCACGGTTACTGTTACGGTGACCTTTGGACAGTTCCCAGTGTCATAGAAACTCAGGACCAAGTTCATTGGATTTGGCTGGATGAGACGAATAAGAATTTGTCCTGCTCAAAACAAACGGACCAATTTTGGAATTTTAATGGATTTTAACGCGTTGCAGGGCAGCAACAATCCAATTTTTTAAAGATTCCTATAAATACACTCTCCCCCCCTATTTCAAGTAAGGGAAAACTAATGGTGCTGGTTTTAAATGTGTAGCTGACTTAGAAATGGGTTAAATTACTGTTTGAAAGTTTAAAAAATTCATAATGTTGTGAATTTACGTAATCTTTTCCCAAGACTTGTTCTACCCCCACTAAATCAATAGCGCTGAATCCGAATATGTAGGTTATATTGCGAGTCAACAACAGGAAGTACCTTAATTGGCTGCTAATTGGCTAAAACTGTATCTTCTTGTAGGAATATCGCAGAGGGCTGAAACTTATATTAAAATGTTCGTCTCGGAAAGTTATATAACACTCCCAAAGATGGGCCCCTAATACAATTTCCCCATGGAAATAAAGCCCCATAAGTAGCTAGGGAATAACAGATCTACAAGACCACAAAGGATTACACTAGGAACGCCAGGATTTTGGCTACCCCCCCTAAATCATATGCACTGAGTTTGAATATGCAGGAATTTAGGGTTAGGGTTAGGTTTAGGTGTGCTGCCCCGTGGGAGGTTAGGTTTAGGTTGAGGGTTTGAGATAGGTTGTAATTGTTAGTTAGACATGGGTTAAGGTTAGGTTTAGGTGTGCTGCCCCGTGGGAGGTTAGGTTTAGGTTGAGGGTTTGAGATAGGTTGTAGTTGTTAGTTAGACATGGGTTAAGGTTAGGTTTAGGTGTGCTGCCCCGTGGGAGGTTAGGTTTAGGTTGAGGGTTTGAGATAGGTTGTAGTTGTTAGTTAGACATGGGTTAAGGTTAGGTTTAGGTGTGCTGCCCCGTGGGAGGTTAGGTTTAGGTTGAGGGTTTGAGATAGGTTCTAGTTGTAGGTCTAATGATTAATGACAAGGGTTTTTTTTTTTTTTTTTTTGGGTTTGGTTTTTTTTCTTTTTTTTTCTTTTTTTTCTTTTTTTTTTTTTTTTTTTTTCCCTGTTTTTTCTTTTTTTTTCTTTTTTTTTGACACTTCCCCTTAACTAATTCGGTGACGCTGAGTCGATTGGTGTAAGTCCCGAGTGTCTACGACACTTAGAAGTGGGTGAAATGGCCCTTTAAAGGGTTAGGGTTAGGGTTAGGGTTAGGGTTAGGGTTAGGGTTAGGGTTAGGGTTAGGGGGTTAGGGTTAGGGTTAGGGTTAGGGTTAGGGTTAGGGTTAGGGTAGGGTTAGGGTTAGGGTTAGGGTTAGGGTTAGGGTTAGGGTTAGGGTTAGGGTTAGGGTTAGGGTTAGGGGTTAGGGTTAGGGTTAGGGTTAGGGTTAGGGTTAGGGTTAGGGTTAGGGTTAGGGTTAGGTAATAGGGGTTCGTAAGATAACCGGACACTGGCCGGTTAGGCCGGTTAGCCTCTGAAAGTCCGACAAACAAGTATGATGCATCAAAAATTGCGTAATTGCGCACTGAGTCGTAATCTGTTGGTCCCGTTGATATCGGACATCCCCCGCGGCAACAGCGCCCCCCTTTGTCGGCCCTATAAACCCCATGTTAACGAAAAAAATAGATCGCTCCGAAACTTTGTCTACCCCCCCTAAGTAGGCCACTGCGAAGCCATAACAGACCTTGGTTTTTCTCTAAAATGACCAGAAGGGGGCGCAACAGCGAAATAAAACCTTGTTTTCTGGTTACGGAGCCTAAGGGGGCGTGGCATGTGTTAATTGACCACGCCTACCCCCCCTAAGTGAAGTATTGCGCATCTTTTGGTATGACCCCCATGTCTGTACGACCTCGGGAAGTGGTACTTATGATGGAACCCGGAAGTGTTTTGACACTTAGTAGTTTTTGGGGGGTTTTTTCTTTTTTTTTTTCTTGCGGGGGAACTAGTTAGGAGCACGTTTCGGGCGATTTGGAGTTGAATGGTGGTAATATGTGGCGACATATTTTTGGGTCCCTAAGCTTAGTTAGGGCTGGCACTTAGTGTTTTAAAAAAAGTGTAATCATGATTTTTTTTTTTTAAGTCAAGGGGTATGTATTCTGACTTACTTTTTGACGCTGATTCCAAATCTGGTGGTTTCGTCACTCCCCGACCCTTGGAAAGTGGTGTAAATGTTCGCCAAAGTCCCCAAAAATGTATGTTAGACATGGGTTAAGGTTAGGTTTAGGTGTGCTGCCCCGTGGGAGGTTAGGTTTAGGTTGAGGGTTTGAGATAGGTTGTAGTTGTTAGTTAGACATGGGTTAAGGTTAGGTTTAGGTGTGCTGCCCCGTGGGAGGTTAGGTTTAGGTTGAGGGTTTGAGATAGGTTGTAATTGTTAGTTAGACATGGGTTAAGGTTAGGTTTAGGTGTGCTGCCCCGTGGGAGGTTAGGTTTAGGTTGAGGGTTTGAGATAGGTTGTAGTTGTTAGTTAGGGTTAGGGTTAGGGTTAGGGTTAGGGTTAGGGTTAGGGTTAGGGTTACTCCCCGACCCTTGGAAAGTGGTGTAAATGTTCGCCAAAGTCCCCAAAAATGTATGTTAGACATGGGTTAAGGTTAGGTTTAGGTGTGCTGCCCCGTGGGAGGTTAGGTTTAGGTTGAGGGTTTGAGATAGGTTGTAGTTGTTAGTTAGACATGGGTTAAGGTTAGGTTTAGGTGTGCTGCCCCGTGGGAGGTTAGGTTTAGGTTGAGGGTTTGAGATAGGTTGTAATTGTTAGTTAGACATGGGTTAAGGTTAGGTTTAGGTGTGCTGCCCCGTGGGAGGTTAGGTTTAGGTTGAGGGTTTGAGATAGGTTGTAGTTGTTAGTTAGACATGGGTTAAGGTTAGGTTTAGGTGTGCTGCCCCGTGGGAGGTTAGGTTTAGGTTGAGGGTTTGAGATAGGTTCTAGTTGTAGGTCTAATGATTAATGACAAGGGTTTTTTTTTTTTTTTTTTTTTTTTGGGTTTGGTTTTTTTTTCTTTTTTTTCCTTTTTTTTTTTTTCTTTTTTCCCTTTTTTTTCTTTTTTTTTCTTTTTTTTTGACAATTCCCCTTAACTAATTCGGTGATGCTGAGTCGATTGGTGTAAGTCCCGAGTGTCTACGACACTTAGAAGTGGGTGAAATGGCCCTTTAAACGTCCAAAATTGTGCAAAAAATGCGTAGAAAGAGAACTAAACAATTTCTTTCAACCGGACCAATTCCATTAAATCCAGCGTGAAAACGTGAGTCAGATTAAGTAGTTTTGAAAAACAAAAAAAATAATTTGTGTTTGTGGGGTAAGAAAAACGTGTCTAAAAAAATATGTAAAATATTTACAAGTGTCGTAGAGACTTGAAACCAGTTCCATTGGATTCCCCATGCGTCAGACATGGATAAACACCCTTTGTTTTTTTAAAATAGGTTATTCCCTTCCGAGAATAGCGTTAAAGGGTCTCTTCGGCCTCCAAAGGTCACGGTTACTGTTACGGTGACCTTTGGACAGTTCCCAGTGTCATAGAAACTCAGGACCAAGTTCATTGGATTCGGCTGGATGAGACGAATAAGAATTTGTCCTGCTCAAAACAAACGGACAAATTTTGGATTTTTAATGGATTTTAACGCGTTGAAGGTCATCAACAATCCAATTCTTTAAAGATTCCTATAAATACACCCCCCCCTCCTATTTTAAGTAAGGGAAATCTAATGGTGCTGGTTTTAAATGTGTAGCTCACTTAGAAATGGGTGAAATTACTGTTTGAATGTTTCAAAAATTCATAATGTCATGAATTTACGTAATCTTTTCCCAAGACTTGTTCTACCCCCACTAAATCAATAGCGCTGAATCCGAATATGTAGGTTATATTGCGAGTCAACAACAGGAAGTACCTTAATTGGCTGCTAATTGGCTAAAACGGTATCTTCTGGTAGGAATGTCGCAGAGGGCTGAAACTTATATTAAAATGTTCGTCTCTGAAAGTTCTATAACACCCCCAAAGATGGGCTCCTAATACAATTTCCCCATGGAAATAAGCCCCTAAGAAGCTAGGAAATAACAGATCTACAAGTCCACAGAGAATTACACTAGGAACGCCAGGATTTTGGCTACCCCACCTAAATCATATGCGCTGAGTTTGAATATGCAAGAAGTTTTTAAATCGGACAACGGGAAGTGCCTTAACATCTACTTCCGGTGGTGTGTTTTGTGTTTTTTTGTGTGTTATGGATGTTATTTTGCTCCAAAGTATTTTTTCCCATAAAGAACTCATAAATTACGGCCTGACCACGAAACACTGACCCTTAATACTTTATAGTGATTTTAGGAAAAAGTCCAGACTTCTAGACCCTGTGACATCGCGTAGGAAGGTCGCACAGAAACGTGACACCCCTCCACACGATCATCTTGAGGAGCTTAATACGGCGATATAAGTGTGGTCCCACGAAAATTGTCCTAGGAGAAGCTTCTTCCAAAAAGTTCTCTTCCAAGGTCCTGTTAGCAGTATACCCCCTATGTATGTCGCTCAAACTGGCAACCTCAGGAAAGAAGTGTCGTACAGGAATGAGACACATATCCACGTGTTCGTCTCTCGGAGCTCTACAACATATCCGAAGATGGGCCTCTGACGTCACTTCCCCTTGGTTTTATAGCCCCTAGAAGGCTAAACATCAACTTTGTGTAGGAGTGTCGTACGGAAATGAGAGACATGTCAAATTGTTCGTCCTGACAAGCTATACAACATACTAAAAGATGGGCCCCTAATGACCAAGGGTTTTTGACTTAGAGGCCTTATAGAGGTTAGAGGAAGAAGAAAAAAAGTTTTTTCTACAGGACCAATTTCAATAAATCCAGCATGAAAAAGTGAGTCAGGGTAGGTAGTCTTTGAAAAAAAAGAAAATTATTTGTGTTTGTGGGGTAAGAAAAACGTGTCTAAAGAAATATGTAAAATATTTACAAGTGTCGTAGAGACTTGAAACCAGTTCCATTGGATTCCCCATGCGTCAGACATGGATAAACACCCTTTGTTTTCTTAAAATAGGTTATTCCCTTCCGAGAATAGCGTTAAAGGGTTTCTTCGGCCTCCAAAGGTCACGGTTACTGTTACGGTGACCTTTGGACAGTTCCCAGTGTCATAGAAACTCAGGACCAAGTTCATTGGATTTGGCTGGATGAGACGAATAAGAATTTGTCCTGCTCAAAACAAACGGACCAATTTTGGAATTTTAATGGATTTTAACGCGTTGCAGGGCAGCAACAATCCAATTTTTTAAAGATTCCTATAAATACACTCTCCCCCCCTATTTCAAGTAAGGGAAAACTAATGGTGCTGGTTTTAAATGTGTAGCTGACTTAGAAATGGGTTAAATTACTGTTTGAAAGTTTAAAAAATTCATAATGTTGTGAATTTACGTAATCTTTTCCCAAGACTTGTTCTACCCCCACTAAATCAATAGCGCTGAATCCGAATATGTAGGTTATATTGCGAGTCAACAACAGGAAGTACCTTAATTGGCTGCTAATTGGCTAAAACTGTATCTTCTTGTAGGAATATCGCAGAGGGCTGAAACTTATATTAAAATGTTCGTCTCGGAAAGTTATATAACACTCCCAAAGATGGGCCCCTAATACAATTTCCCCATGGAAATAAAGCCCCATAAGTAGCTAGGGAATAACAGATCTACAAGACCACAAAGGATTACACTAGGAACGCCAGGATTTTGGCTACCCCCCCTAAATCATATGCACTGAGTTTGAATATGCAGGAATTTAGGGTTAGGGTTAGGTTTAGGTGTGCTGCCCCGTGGGAGGTTAGGTTTAGGTTGAGGGTTTGAGATAGGTTGTAATTGTTAGTTAGACATGGGTTAAGGTTAGGTTTAGGTGTGCTGCCCCGTGGGAGGTTAGGTTTAGGTTGAGGGTTTGAGATAGGTTGTAGTTGTTAGTTAGACATGGGTTAAGGTTAGGTTTAGGTGTGCTGCCCCGTGGGAGGTTAGGTTTAGGTTGAGGGTTTGAGATAGGTTGTAGTTGTTAGTTAGACATGGGTTAAGGTTAGGTTTAGGTGTGCTGCCCCGTGGGAGGTTAGGTTTAGGTTGAGGGTTTGAGATAGGTTCTAGTTGTAGGTCTAATGATTAATGACAAGGGTTTTTTTTTTTTTTTTTTTGGGTTTGGTTTTTTTTCTTTTTTTTTCTTTTTTTTCTTTTTTTTTTTTTTTTTTTTTCCCTGTTTTTTCTTTTTTTTTCTTTTTTTTTGACACTTCCCCTTAACTAATTCGGTGACGCTGAGTCGATTGGTGTAAGTCCCGAGTGTCTACGACACTTAGAAGTGGGTGAAATGGCCCTTTAAAGGGTTAGGGTTAGGGTTAGGGTTAGGGTTAGGGTTAGGGTTAGGGTTAGGGGGTTAGGGTTAGGGTTAGGGTTAGGGTTAGGGTTAGGGTTAGGGTTAGGGTAGGGTTAGGGTTAGGGTTAGGGTTAGGGTTAGGGTTAGGGTTAGGGTTAGGGTTAGGGTTAGGGTTAGGGGTTAGGGTTAGGGTTAGGGTTAGGGTTAGGGTTAGGGTTAGGGTTAGGGTTAGGGTTAGGGTAGGGTTAGGGTTAGGGTTAGGGTTAGGGTTAGGGTTAGGGGTTAGGGTTAGGGTTAGGGTTAGGGTTAGGGTTAGGGTTAGGGTTAGGGTTAGGGTTAGGGTTAGGGTTAGGTAATAGGGGTTCGTAAGATAACCGGACACTGGCCGGTTAGGCCGGTTAGCCTCTGAAAGTCCGACAAACAAGTATGATGCATCAAAAATTGCGTAATTGCGCACTGAGTCGTAATCTGTTGGTCCCGTTGATATCGGACATCCCCCGCGGCAACAGCGCCCCCCTTTGTCGGCCCTATAAACCCCATGTTAACGAAAAAAATAGATCGCTCCGAAACTTTGTCTACCCCCCCTAAGTAGGCCACTGCGAAGCCATAACAGACCTTGGTTTTTCTCTAAAATGACCAGAAGGGGGCGCAACAGCGAAATAAAACCTTGTTTTCTGGTTACGGAGCCTAAGGGGGCGTGGCATGTGTTAATTGACCACGCCTACCCCCCCTAAGTGAAGTATTGCGCATCTTTTGGTATGACCCCCATGTCTGTACGACCTCGGGAAGTGGTACTTATGATGGAACCCGGAAGTGTTTTGACACTTAGTAGTTTTTGGGGGGTTTTTTCTTTTTTTTTTTCTTGCGGGGGAACTAGTTAGGAGCACGTTTCGGGCGATTTGGAGTTGAATGGTGGTAATATGTGGCGACATATTTTTGGGTCCCTAAGCTTAGTTAGGGCTGGCACTTAGTGTTTTAAAAAAAGTGTAATCATGATTTTTTTTTTTTAAGTCAAGGGGTATGTATTCTGACTTACTTTTTGACGCTGATTCCAAATCTGGTGGTTTCGTCACTCCCCGACCCTTGGAAAGTGGTGTAAATGTTCGCCAAAGTCCCCAAAAATGTATGTTAGACATGGGTTAAGGTTAGGTTTAGGTGTGCTGCCCCGTGGGAGGTTAGGTTTAGGTTGAGGGTTTGAGATAGGTTGTAGTTGTTAGTTAGACATGGGTTAAGGTTAGGTTTAGGTGTGCTGCCCCGTGGGAGGTTAGGTTTAGGTTGAGGGTTTGAGATAGGTTGTAATTGTTAGTTAGACATGGGTTAAGGTTAGGTTTAGGTGTGCTGCCCCGTGGGAGGTTAGGTTTAGGTTGAGGGTTTGAGATAGGTTGTAGTTGTTAGTTAGGGTTAGGGTTAGGGTTAGGGTTAGGGTTAGGGTTAGGGTTAGGGTTACTCCCCGACCCTTGGAAAGTGGTGTAAATGTTCGCCAAAGTCCCCAAAAATGTATGTTAGACATGGGTTAAGGTTAGGTTTAGGTGTGCTGCCCCGTGGGAGGTTAGGTTTAGGTTGAGGGTTTGAGATAGGTTGTAGTTGTTAGTTAGACATGGGTTAAGGTTAGGTTTAGGTGTGCTGCCCCGTGGGAGGTTAGGTTTAGGTTGAGGGTTTGAGATAGGTTGTAATTGTTAGTTAGACATGGGTTAAGGTTAGGTTTAGGTGTGCTGCCCCGTGGGAGGTTAGGTTTAGGTTGAGGGTTTGAGATAGGTTGTAGTTGTTAGTTAGACATGGGTTAAGGTTAGGTTTAGGTGTGCTGCCCCGTGGGAGGTTAGGTTTAGGTTGAGGGTTTGAGATAGGTTCTAGTTGTAGGTCTAATGATTAATGACAAGGGTTTTTTTTTTTTTTTTTTTTTTTTGGGTTTGGTTTTTTTTTCTTTTTTTTCCTTTTTTTTTTTTTCTTTTTTCCCTTTTTTTTCTTTTTTTTTCTTTTTTTTTGACAATTCCCCTTAACTAATTCGGTGATGCTGAGTCGATTGGTGTAAGTCCCGAGTGTCTACGACACTTAGAAGTGGGTGAAATGGCCCTTTAAACGTCCAAAATTGTGCAAAAAATGCGTAGAAAGAGAACTAAACAATTTCTTTCAACCGGACCAATTCCATTAAATCCAGCGTGAAAACGTGAGTCAGATTAAGTAGTTTTGAAAAACAAAAAAAATAATTTGTGTTTGTGGGGTAAGAAAAACGTGTCTAAAAAAATATGTAAAATATTTACAAGTGTCGTAGAGACTTGAAACCAGTTCCATTGGATTCCCCATGCGTCAGACATGGATAAACACCCTTTGTTTTTTTAAAATAGGTTATTCCCTTCCGAGAATAGCGTTAAAGGGTCTCTTCGGCCTCCAAAGGTCACGGTTACTGTTACGGTGACCTTTGGACAGTTCCCAGTGTCATAGAAACTCAGGACCAAGTTCATTGGATTCGGCTGGATGAGACGAATAAGAATTTGTCCTGCTCAAAACAAACGGACAAATTTTGGATTTTTAATGGATTTTAACGCGTTGAAGGTCATCAACAATCCAATTCTTTAAAGATTCCTATAAATACACCCCCCCCTCCTATTTTAAGTAAGGGAAATCTAATGGTGCTGGTTTTAAATGTGTAGCTCACTTAGAAATGGGTGAAATTACTGTTTGAATGTTTCAAAAATTCATAATGTCATGAATTTACGTAATCTTTTCCCAAGACTTGTTCTACCCCCACTAAATCAATAGCGCTGAATCCGAATATGTAGGTTATATTGCGAGTCAACAACAGGAAGTACCTTAATTGGCTGCTAATTGGCTAAAACGGTATCTTCTGGTAGGAATGTCGCAGAGGGCTGAAACTTATATTAAAATGTTCGTCTCTGAAAGTTCTATAACACCCCCAAAGATGGGCTCCTAATACAATTTCCCCATGGAAATAAGCCCCTAAGAAGCTAGGAAATAACAGATCTACAAGTCCACAGAGAATTACACTAGGAACGCCAGGATTTTGGCTACCCCACCTAAATCAT
The DNA here is from genome assembly GCF_951216825.1 of Electrona antarctica. Taxonomy (NCBI): domain Eukaryota; kingdom Metazoa; phylum Chordata; class Actinopteri; order Myctophiformes; family Myctophidae; genus Electrona; species Electrona antarctica. The sequence continues at coordinate 86,720 of NW_027637740.1, forward strand.
ATGCGCTGAGTTTGAATATGCAAGAAGTTTTTAAATCGGACAACGGGAAGTGCCTTAACATCTACTTCCGGTGGTGTGTTTTGTGTTTTTTTGTGTGTTATGGATGTTATTTTGCTCCAAAGTATTTTTTCCCATAAAGAACTCATAAATTACGGCCTGACCACGAAACACTGACCCTTAATACTTTATAGTGATTTTAGGAAAAAGTCCAGACTTCTAGACCCTGTGACATCGCGTAGGAAGGTCGCACAGAAACGTGACACCCCTCCACACGATCATCTTGAGGAGCTTAATACGGCGATATAAGTGTGGTCCCACGAAAATTGTCCTAGGAGAAGCTTCTTCCAAAAAGTTCTCTTCCAAGGTCCTGTTAGCAGTATACCCCCTATGTATGTCGCTCAAACTGGCAACCTCAGGAAAGAAGTGTCGTACAGGAATGAGACACATATCCACGTGTTCGTCTCTCGGAGCTCTACAACATATCCGAAGATGGGCCTCTGACGTCACTTCCCCTTGGTTTTATAGCCCCTAGAAGGCTAAACATCAACTTTGTGTAGGAGTGTCGTACGGAAATGAGAGACATGTCAAATTGTTCGTCCTGACAAGCTATACAACATACTAAAAGATGGGCCCCTAATGACCAAGGGTTTTTGACTTAGAGGCCTTATAGAGGTTAGAGGAAGAAGAAAAAAAGTTTTTTCTACAGGACCAATTTCAATAAATCCAGCATGAAAAAGTGAGTCAGGGTAGGTAGTCTTTGAAAAAAAAGAAAATTATTTGTGTTTGTGGGGTAAGAAAAACGTGTCTAAAGAAATATGTAAAATATTTACAAGTGTCGTAGAGACTTGAAACCAGTTCCATTGGATTCCCCATGCGTCAGACATGGATAAACACCCTTTGTTTTCTTAAAATAGGTTATTCCCTTCCGAGAATAGCGTTAAAGGGTTTCTTCGGCCTCCAAAGGTCACGGTTACTGTTACGGTGACCTTTGGACAGTTCCCAGTGTCATAGAAACTCAGGACCAAGTTCATTGGATTTGGCTGGATGAGACGAATAAGAATTTGTCCTGCTCAAAACAAACGGACCAATTTTGGAATTTTAATGGATTTTAACGCGTTGCAGGGCAGCAACAATCCAATTTTTTAAAGATTCCTATAAATACACTCTCCCCCCCTATTTCAAGTAAGGGAAAACTAATGGTGCTGGTTTTAAATGTGTAGCTGACTTAGAAATGGGTTAAATTACTGTTTGAAAGTTTAAAAAATTCATAATGTTGTGAATTTACGTAATCTTTTCCCAAGACTTGTTCTACCCCCACTAAATCAATAGCGCTGAATCCGAATATGTAGGTTATATTGCGAGTCAACAACAGGAAGTACCTTAATTGGCTGCTAATTGGCTAAAACTGTATCTTCTTGTAGGAATATCGCAGAGGGCTGAAACTTATATTAAAATGTTCGTCTCGGAAAGTTATATAACACTCCCAAAGATGGGCCCCTAATACAATTTCCCCATGGAAATAAAGCCCCATAAGTAGCTAGGGAATAACAGATCTACAAGACCACAAAGGATTACACTAGGAACGCCAGGATTTTGGCTACCCCCCCTAAATCATATGCACTGAGTTTGAATATGCAGGAATTTAGGGTTAGGGTTAGGTTTAGGTGTGCTGCCCCGTGGGAGGTTAGGTTTAGGTTGAGGGTTTGAGATAGGTTGTAATTGTTAGTTAGACATGGGTTAAGGTTAGGTTTAGGTGTGCTGCCCCGTGGGAGGTTAGGTTTAGGTTGAGGGTTTGAGATAGGTTGTAGTTGTTAGTTAGACATGGGTTAAGGTTAGGTTTAGGTGTGCTGCCCCGTGGGAGGTTAGGTTTAGGTTGAGGGTTTGAGATAGGTTGTAGTTGTTAGTTAGACATGGGTTAAGGTTAGGTTTAGGTGTGCTGCCCCGTGGGAGGTTAGGTTTAGGTTGAGGGTTTGAGATAGGTTGTAGTTGTTAGTTAGACATGGGTTAAGGTTAGGTTTAGGTGTGCTGCCCCGTGGGAGGTTAGGTTTAGGTTGAGGGTTTGAGATAGGTTCTAGTTGTAGGTCTAATGATTAATGACAAGGGTTTTTTTTTTTTTTTTTTTTTTTTGGGTTTGGTTTTTTTTTCTTTTTTTTCCTTTTTTTTTTTTTCTTTTTTCCCTTTTTTTTCTTTTTTTTTCTTTTTTTTTGACAATTCCCCTTAACTAATTCGGTGATGCTGAGTCGATTGGTGTAAGTCCCGAGTGTCTACGACACTTAGAAGTGGGTGAAATGGCCCTTTAAACGTCCAAAATTGTGCAAAAAATGCGTAGAAAGAGAACTAAACAATTTCTTTCAACCGGACCAATTCCATTAAATCCAGCGTGAAAACGTGAGTCAGATTAAGTAGTTTTGAAAAACAAAAAAAATAATTTGTGTTTGTGGGGTAAGAAAAACGTGTCTAAAAAAATATGTAAAATATTTACAAGTGTCGTAGAGACTTGAAACCAGTTCCATTGGATTCCCCATGCGTCAGACATGGATAAACACCCTTTGTTTTTTTAAAATAGGTTATTCCCTTCCGAGAATAGCGTTAAAGGGTCTCTTCGGCCTCCAAAGGTCACGGTTACTGTTACGGTGACCTTTGGACAGTTCCCAGTGTCATAGAAACTCAGGACCAAGTTCATTGGATTCGGCTGGATGAGACGAATAAGAATTTGTCCTGCTCAAAACAAACGGACAAATTTTGGATTTTTAATGGATTTTAACGCGTTGAAGGTCATCAACAATCCAATTCTTTAAAGATTCCTATAAATACACCCCCCCCTCCTATTTTAAGTAAGGGAAATCTAATGGTGCTGGTTTTAAATGTGTAGCTCACTTAGAAATGGGTGAAATTACTGTTTGAATGTTTCAAAAATTCATAATGTCATGAATTTACGTAATCTTTTCCCAAGACTTGTTCTACCCCCACTAAATCAATAGCGCTGAATCCGAATATGTAGGTTATATTGCGAGTCAACAACAGGAAGTACCTTAATTGGCTGCTAATTGGCTAAAACGGTATCTTCTGGTAGGAATGTCGCAGAGGGCTGAAACTTATATTAAAATGTTCGTCTCTGAAAGTTCTATAACACCCCCAAAGATGGGCTCCTAATACAATTTCCCCATGGAAATAAGCCCCTAAGAAGCTAGGAAATAACAGATCTACAAGTCCACAGAGAATTACACTAGGAACGCCAGGATTTTGGCTACCCCACCTAAATCATATGCGCTGAGTTTGAATATGCAAGAAGTTTTTAAATCGGACAACGGGAAGTGCCTTAACATCTACTTCCGGTGGTGTGTTTTGTGTTTTTTTGTGTGTTATGGATGTTATTTTGCTCCAAAGTATTTTTTCCCATAAAGAACTCATAAATTACGGCCTGACCACGAAACACTGACCCTTAATACTTTATAGTGATTTTAGGAAAAAGTCCAGACTTCTAGACCCTGTGACATCGCGTAGGAAGGTCGCACAGAAACGTGACACCCCTCCACACGATCATCTTGAGGAGCTTAATACGGCGATATAAGTGTGGTCCCACGAAAATTGTCCTAGGAGAAGCTTCTTCCAAAAAGTTCTCTTCCAAGGTCCTGTTAGCAGTATACCCCCTATGTATGTCGCTCAAACTGGCAACCTCAGGAAAGAAGTGTCGTACAGGAATGAGACACATATCCACGTGTTCGTCTCTCGGAGCTCTACAACATATCCGAAGATGGGCCTCTGACGTCACTTCCCCTTGGTTTTATAGCCCCTAGAAGGCTAAACATCAACTTTGTGTAGGAGTGTCGTACGGAAATGAGAGACATGTCAAATTGTTCGTCCTGACAAGCTATACAACATACTAAAAGATGGGCCCCTAATGACCAAGGGTTTTTGACTTAGAGGCCTTATAGAGGTTAGAGGAAGAAGAAAAAAAGTTTTTTCTACAGGACCAATTTCAATAAATCCAGCATGAAAAAGTGAGTCAGGGTAGGTAGTCTTTGAAAAAAAAGAAAATTATTTGTGTTTGTGGGGTAAGAAAAACGTGTCTAAAGAAATATGTAAAATATTTACAAGTGTCGTAGAGACTTGAAACCAGTTCCATTGGATTCCCCATGCGTCAGACATGGATAAACACCCTTTGTTTTCTTAAAATAGGTTATTCCCTTCCGAGAATAGCGTTAAAGGGTTTCTTCGGCCTCCAAAGGTCACGGTTACTGTTACGGTGACCTTTGGACAGTTCCCAGTGTCATAGAAACTCAGGACCAAGTTCATTGGATTTGGCTGGATGAGACGAATAAGAATTTGTCCTGCTCAAAACAAACGGACCAATTTTGGAATTTTAATGGATTTTAACGCGTTGCAGGGCAGCAACAATCCAATTTTTTAAAGATTCCTATAAATACACTCTCCCCCCCTATTTCAAGTAAGGGAAAACTAATGGTGCTGGTTTTAAATGTGTAGCTGACTTAGAAATGGGTTAAATTACTGTTTGAAAGTTTAAAAAATTCATAATGTTGTGAATTTACGTAATCTTTTCCCAAGACTTGTTCTACCCCCACTAAATCAATAGCGCTGAATCCGAATATGTAGGTTATATTGCGAGTCAACAACAGGAAGTACCTTAATTGGCTGCTAATTGGCTAAAACTGTATCTTCTTGTAGGAATATCGCAGAGGGCTGAAACTTATATTAAAATGTTCGTCTCGGAAAGTTATATAACACTCCCAAAGATGGGCCCCTAATACAATTTCCCCATGGAAATAAAGCCCCATAAGTAGCTAGGGAATAACAGATCTACAAGACCACAAAGGATTACACTAGGAACGCCAGGATTTTGGCTACCCCCCCTAAATCATATGCACTGAGTTTGAATATGCAGGAATTTAGGGTTAGGGTTAGGTTTAGGTGTGCTGCCCCGTGGGAGGTTAGGTTTAGGTTGAGGGTTTGAGATAGGTTGTAATTGTTAGTTAGACATGGGTTAAGGTTAGGTTTAGGTGTGCTGCCCCGTGGGAGGTTAGGTTTAGGTTGAGGGTTTGAGATAGGTTGTAGTTGTTAGTTAGACATGGGTTAAGGTTAGGTTTAGGTGTGCTGCCCCGTGGGAGGTTAGGTTTAGGTTGAGGGTTTGAGATAGGTTGTAGTTGTTAGTTAGACATGGGTTAAGGTTAGGTTTAGGTGTGCTGCCCCGTGGGAGGTTAGGTTTAGGTTGAGGGTTTGAGATAGGTTGTAGTTGTTAGTTAGACATGGGTTAAGGTTAGGTTTAGGTGTGCTGCCCCGTGGGAGGTTAGGTTTAGGTTGAGGGTTTGAGATAGGTTCTAGTTGTAGGTCTAATGATTAATGACAAGGGTTTTTTTTTTTTTTTTTTTTTTTTGGGTTTGGTTTTTTTTTCTTTTTTTTCCTTTTTTTTTTTTTCTTTTTTCCCTTTTTTTTCTTTTTTTTTCTTTTTTTTTGACAATTCCCCTTAACTAATTCGGTGATGCTGAGTCGATTGGTGTAAGTCCCGAGTGTCTACGACACTTAGAAGTGGGTGAAATGGCCCTTTAAACGTCCAAAATTGTGCAAAAAATGCGTAGAAAGAGAACTAAACAATTTCTTTCAACCGGACCAATTCCATTAAATCCAGCGTGAAAACGTGAGTCAGATTAAGTAGTTTTGAAAAACAAAAAAAATAATTTGTGTTTGTGGGGTAAGAAAAACGTGTCTAAAAAAATATGTAAAATATTTACAAGTGTCGTAGAGACTTGAAACCAGTTCCATTGGATTCCCCATGCGTCAGACATGGATAAACACCCTTTGTTTTTTTAAAATAGGTTATTCCCTTCCGAGAATAGCGTTAAAGGGTCTCTTCGGCCTCCAAAGGTCACGGTTACTGTTACGGTGACCTTTGGACAGTTCCCAGTGTCATAGAAACTCAGGACCAAGTTCATTGGATTCGGCTGGATGAGACGAATAAGAATTTGTCCTGCTCAAAACAAACGGACAAATTTTGGATTTTTAATGGATTTTAACGCGTTGAAGGTCATCAACAATCCAATTCTTTAAAGATTCCTATAAATACACCCCCCCCTCCTATTTTAAGTAAGGGAAATCTAATGGTGCTGGTTTTAAATGTGTAGCTCACTTAGAAATGGGTGAAATTACTGTTTGAATGTTTCAAAAATTCATAATGTCATGAATTTACGTAATCTTTTCCCAAGACTTGTTCTACCCCCACTAAATCAATAGCGCTGAATCCGAATATGTAGGTTATATTGCGAGTCAACAACAGGAAGTACCTTAATTGGCTGCTAATTGGCTAAAACGGTATCTTCTGGTAGGAATGTCGCAGAGGGCTGAAACTTATATTAAAATGTTCGTCTCTGAAAGTTCTATAACACCCCCAAAGATGGGCTCCTAATACAATTTCCCCATGGAAATAAGCCCCTAAGAAGCTAGGAAATAACAGATCTACAAGTCCACAGAGAATTACACTAGGAACGCCAGGATTTTGGCTACCCCACCTAAATCATATGCGCTGAGTTTGAATATGCAAGAAGTTTTTAAATCGGACAACGGGAAGTGCCTTAACATCTACTTCCGGTGGTGTGTTTTGTGTTTTTTTGTGTGTTATGGATGTTATTTTGCTCCAAAGTATTTTTTCCCATAAAGAACTCATAAATTACGGCCTGACCACGAAACACTGACCCTTAATACTTTATAGTGATTTTAGGAAAAAGTCCAGACTTCTAGACCCTGTGACATCGCGTAGGAAGGTCGCACAGAAACGTGACACCCCTCCACACGATCATCTTGAGGAGCTTAATACGGCGATATAAGTGTGGTCCCACGAAAATTGTCCTAGGAGAAGCTTCTTCCAAAAAGTTCTCTTCCAAGGTCCTGTTAGCAGTATACCCCCTATGTATGTCGCTCAAACTGGCAACCTCAGGAAAGAAGTGTCGTACAGGAATGAGACACATATCCACGTGTTCGTCTCTCGGAGCTCTACAACATATCCGAAGATGGGCCTCTGACGTCACTTCCCCTTGGTTTTATAGCCCCTAGAAGGCTAAACATCAACTTTGTGTAGGAGTGTCGTACGGAAATGAGAGACATGTCAAATTGTTCGTCCTGACAAGCTATACAACATACTAAAAGATGGGCCCCTAATGACCAAGGGTTTTTGACTTAGAGGCCTTATAGAGGTTAGAGGAAGAAGAAAAAAAGTTTTTTCTACAGGACCAATTTCAATAAATCCAGCATGAAAAAGTGAGTCAGGGTAGGTAGTCTTTGAAAAAAAAGAAAATTATTTGTGTTTGTGGGGTAAGAAAAACGTGTCTAAAGAAATATGTAAAATATTTACAAGTGTCGTAGAGACTTGAAACCAGTTCCATTGGATTCCCCATGCGTCAGACATGGATAAACACCCTTTGTTTTCTTAAAATAGGTTATTCCCTTCCGAGAATAGCGTTAAAGGGTTTCTTCGGCCTCCAAAGGTCACGGTTACTGTTACGGTGACCTTTGGACAGTTCCCAGTGTCATAGAAACTCAGGACCAAGTTCATTGGATTTGGCTGGATGAGACGAATAAGAATTTGTCCTGCTCAAAACAAACGGACCAATTTTGGAATTTTAATGGATTTTAACGCGTTGCAGGGCAGCAACAATCCAATTTTTTAAAGATTCCTATAAATACACTCTCCCCCCCTATTTCAAGTAAGGGAAAACTAATGGTGCTGGTTTTAAATGTGTAGCTGACTTAGAAATGGGTTAAATTACTGTTTGAAAGTTTAAAAAATTCATAATGTTGTGAATTTACGTAATCTTTTCCCAAGACTTGTTCTACCCCCACTAAATCAATAGCGCTGAATCCGAATATGTAGGTTATATTGCGAGTCAACAACAGGAAGTACCTTAATTGGCTGCTAATTGGCTAAAACTGTATCTTCTTGTAGGAATATCGCAGAGGGCTGAAACTTATATTAAAATGTTCGTCTCGGAAAGTTATATAACACTCCCAAAGATGGGCCCCTAATACAATTTCCCCATGGAAATAAAGCCCCATAAGTAGCTAGGGAATAACAGATCTACAAGACCACAAAGGATTACACTAGGAACGCCAGGATTTTGGCTACCCCCCCTAAATCATATGCACTGAGTTTGAATATGCAGGAATTTAGGGTTAGGGTTAGGTTTAGGTGTGCTGCCCCGTGGGAGGTTAGGTTTAGGTTGAGGGTTTGAGATAGGTTGTAATTGTTAGTTAGACATGGGTTAAGGTTAGGTTTAGGTGTGCTGCCCCGTGGGAGGTTAGGTTTAGGTTGAGGGTTTGAGATAGGTTGTAGTTGTTAGTTAGACATGGGTTAAGGTTAGGTTTAGGTGTGCTGCCCCGTGGGAGGTTAGGTTTAGGTTGAGGGTTTGAGATAGGTTGTAGTTGTTAGTTAGACATGGGTTAAGGTTAGGTTTAGGTGTGCTGCCCCGTGGGAGGTTAGGTTTAGGTTGAGGGTTTGAGATAGGTTGTAGTTGTTAGTTAGACATGGGTTAAGGTTAGGTTTAGGTGTGCTGCCCCGTGGGAGGTTAGGTTTAGGTTGAGGGTTTGAGATAGGTTCTAGTTGTAGGTCTAATGATTAATGACAAGGGTTTTTTTTTTTTTTTTTTTTTTTTGGGTTTGGTTTTTTTTTCTTTTTTTTCCTTTTTTTTTTTTTCTTTTTTCCCTTTTTTTTCTTTTTTTTTCTTTTTTTTTGACAATTCCCCTTAACTAATTCGGTGATGCTGAGTCGATTGGTGTAAGTCCCGAGTGTCTACGACACTTAGAAGTGGGTGAAATGGCCCTTTAAACGTCCAAAATTGTGCAAAAAATGCGTAGAAAGAGAACTAAACAATTTCTTTCAACCGGACCAATTCCATTAAATCCAGCGTGAAAACGTGAGTCAGATTAAGTAGTTTTGAAAAACAAAAAAAATAATTTGTGTTTGTGGGGTAAGAAAAACGTGTCTAAAAAAATATGTAAAATATTTACAAGTGTCGTAGAGACTTGAAACCAGTTCCATTGGATTCCCCATGCGTCAGACATGGATAAACACCCTTTGTTTTTTTAAAATAGGTTATTCCCTTCCGAGAATAGCGTTAAAGGGTCTCTTCGGCCTCCAAAGGTCACGGTTACTGTTACGGTGACCTTTGGACAGTTCCCAGTGTCATAGAAACTCAGGACCAAGTTCATTGGATTCGGCTGGATGAGACGAATAAGAATTTGTCCTGCTCAAAACAAACGGACAAATTTTGGATTTTTAATGGATTTTAACGCGTTGAAGGTCATCAACAATCCAATTCTTTAAAGATTCCTATAAATACACCCCCCCCTCCTATTTTAAGTAAGGGAAATCTAATGGTGCTGGTTTTAAATGTGTAGCTCACTTAGAAATGGGTGAAATTACTGTTTGAATGTTTCAAAAATTCATAATGTCATGAATTTACGTAATCTTTTCCCAAGACTTGTTCTACCCCCACTAAATCAATAGCGCTGAATCCGAATATGTAGGTTATATTGCGAGTCAACAACAGGAAGTACCTTAATTGGCTGCTAATTGGCTAAAACGGTATCTTCTGGTAGGAATGTCGCAGAGGGCTGAAACTTATATTAAAATGTTCGTCTCTGAAAGTTCTATAACACCCCCAAAGATGGGCTCCTAATACAATTTCCCCATGGAAATAAGCCCCTAAGAAGCTAGGAAATAACAGATCTACAAGTCCACAGAGAATTACACTAGGAACGCCAGGATTTTGGCTACCCCACCTAAATCATATGCGCTGAGTTTGAATATGCAAGAAGTTTTTAAATCGGACAACGGGAAGTGCCTTAACATCTACTTCCGGTGGTGTGTTTTGTGTTTTTTTGTGTGTTATGGATGTTATTTTGCTCCAAAGTATTTTTTCCCATAAAGAACTCATAAATTACGGCCTGACCACGAAACACTGACCCTTAATACTTTATAGTGATTTTAGGAAAAAGTCCAGACTTCTAGACCCTGTGACATCGCGTAGGAAGGTCGCACAGAAACGTGACACCCCTCCACACGATCATCTTGAGGAGCTTAATACGGCGATATAAGTGTGGTCCCACGAAAATTGTCCTAGGAGAAGCTTCTTCCAAAAAGTTCTCTTCCAAGGTCCTGTTAGCAGTATACCCCCTATGTATGTCGCTCAAACTGGCAACCTCAGGAAAGAAGTGTCGTACAGGAATGAGACACATATCCACGTGTTCGTCTCTCGGAGCTCTACAACATATCCGAAGATGGGCCTCTGACGTCACTTCCCCTTGGTTTTATAGCCCCTAGAAGGCTAAACATCAACTTTGTGTAGGAGTGTCGTACGGAAATGAGAGACATGTCAAATTGTTCGTCCTGACAAGCTATACAACATACTAAAAGATGGGCCCCTAATGACCAAGGGTTTTTGACTTAGAGGCCTTATAGAGGTTAGAGGAAGAAGAAAAAAAGTTTTTTCTACAGGACCAATTTCAATAAATCCAGCATGAAAAAGTGAGTCAGGGTAGGTAGTCTTTGAAAAAAAAGAAAATTATTTGTGTTTGTGGGGTAAGAAAAACGTGTCTAAAGAAATATGTAAAATATTTACAAGTGTCGTAGAGACTTGAAACCAGTTCCATTGGATTCCCCATGCGTCAGACATGGATAAACACCCTTTGTTTTCTTAAAATAGGTTATTCCCTTCCGAGAATAGCGTTAAAGGGTTTCTTCGGCCTCCAAAGGTCACGGTTACTGTTACGGTGACCTTTGGACAGTTCCCAGTGTCATAGAAACTCAGGACCAAGTTCATTGGATTTGGCTGGATGAGACGAATAAGAATTTGTCCTGCTCAAAACAAACGGACCAATTTTGGAATTTTAATGGATTTTAACGCGTTGCAGGGCAGCAACAATCCAATTTTTTAAAGATTCCTATAAATACACTCTCCCCCCCTATTTCAAGTAAGGGAAAACTAATGGTGCTGGTTTTAAATGTGTAGCTGACTTAGAAATGGGTTAAATTACTGTTTGAAAGTTTAAAAAATTCATAATGTTGTGAATTTACGTAATCTTTTCCCAAGACTTGTTCTACCCCCACTAAATCAATAGCGCTGAATCCGAATATGTAGGTTATATTGCGAGTCAACAACAGGAAGTACCTTAATTGGCTGCTAATTGGCTAAAACTGTATCTTCTTGTAGGAATATCGCAGAGGGCTGAAACTTATATTAAAATGTTCGTCTCGGAAAGTTATATAACACTCCCAAAGATGGGCCCCTAATACAATTTCCCCATGGAAATAAAGCCCCATAAGTAGCTAGGGAATAACAGATCTACAAGACCACAAAGGATTACACTAGGAACGCCAGGATTTTGGCTACCCCCCCTAAATCATATGCACTGAGTTTGAATATGCAGGAATTTAGGGTTAGGGTTAGGTTTAGGTGTGCTGCCCCGTGGGAGGTTAGGTTTAGGTTGAGGGTTTGAGATAGGTTGTAATTGTTAGTTAGACATGGGTTAAGGTTAGGTTTAGGTGTGCTGCCCCGTGGGAGGTTAGGTTTAGGTTGAGGGTTTGAGATAGGTTGTAGTTGTTAGTTAGACATGGGTTAAGGTTAGGTTTAGGTGTGCTGCCCCGTGGGAGGTTAGGTTTAGGTTGAGGGTTTGAGATAGGTTGTAGTTGTTAGTTAGACATGGGTTAAGGTTAGGTTTAGGTGTGCTGCCCCGTGGGAGGTTAGGTTTAGGTTGAGGGTTTGAGATAGGTTGTAGTTGTTAGTTAGACATGGGTTAAGGTTAGGTTTAGGTGTGCTGCCCCGTGGGAGGTTAGGTTTAGGTTGAGGGTTTGAGATAGGTTCTAGTTGTAGGTCTAATGATTAATGACAAGGGTTTTTTTTTTTTTTTTTTTTTTTTGGGTTTGGTTTTTTTTTCTTTTTTTTCCTTTTTTTTTTTTTCTTTTTTCCCTTTTTTTTCTTTTTTTTTCTTTTTTTTTGACAATTCCCCTTAACTAATTCGGTGATGCTGAGTCGATTGGTGTAAGTCCCGAGTGTCTACGACACTTAGAAGTGGGTGAAATGGCCCTTTAAACGTCCAAAATTGTGCAAAAAATGCGTAGAAAGAGAACTAAACAATTTCTTTCAACCGGACCAATTCCATTAAATCCAGCGTGAAAACGTGAGTCAGATTAAGTAGTTTTGAAAAACAAAAAAAATAATTTGTGTTTGTGGGGTAAGAAAAACGTGTCTAAAAAAATATGTAAAATATTTACAAGTGTCGTAGAGACTTGAAACCAGTTCCATTGGATTCCCCATGCGTCAGACATGGATAAACACCCTTTGTTTTTTTAAAATAGGTTATTCCCTTCCGAGAATAGCGTTAAAGGGTCTCTTCGGCCTCCAAAGGTCACGGTTACTGTTACGGTGACCTTTGGACAGTTCCCAGTGTCATAGAAACTCAGGACCAAGTTCATTGGATTCGGCTGGATGAGACGAATAAGAATTTGTCCTGCTCAAAACAAACGGACAAATTTTGGATTTTTAATGGATTTTAACGCGTTGAAGGTCATCAACAATCCAATTCTTTAAAGATTCCTATAAATACACCCCCCCCTCCTATTTTAAGTAAGGGAAATCTAATGGTGCTGGTTTTAAATGTGTAGCTCACTTAGAAATGGGTGAAATTACTGTTTGAATGTTTCAAAAATTCATAATGTCATGAATTTACGTAATCTTTTCCCAAGACTTGTTCTACCCCCACTAAATCAATAGCGCTGAATCCGAATATGTAGGTTATATTGCGAGTCAACAACAGGAAGTACCTTAATTGGCTGCTAATTGGCTAAAACGGTATCTTCTGGTAGGAATGTCGCAGAGGGCTGAAACTTATATTAAAATGTTCGTCTCTGAAAGTTCTATAACACCCCCAAAGATGGGCTCCTAATACAATTTCCCCATGGAAATAAGCCCCTAAGAAGCTAGGAAATAACAGATCTACAAGTCCACAGAGAATTACACTAGGAACGCCAGGATTTTGGCTACCCCACCTAAATCATATGCGCTGAGTTTGAATATGCAAGAAGTTTTTAAATCGGACAACGGGAAGTGCCTTAACATCTACTTCCGGTGGTGTGTTTTGTGTTTTTTTGTGTGTTATGGATGTTATTTTGCTCCAAAGTATTTTTTCCCATAAAGAACTCATAAATTACGGCCTGACCACGAAACACTGACCCTTAATACTTTATAGTGATTTTAGGAAAAAGTCCAGACTTCTAGACCCTGTGACATCGCGTAGGAAGGTCGCACAGAAACGTGACACCCCTCCACACGATCATCTTGAGGAGCTTAATACGGCGATATAAGTGTGGTCCCACGAAAATTGTCCTAGGAGAAGCTTCTTCCAAAAAGTTCTCTTCCAAGGTCCTGTTAGCAGTATACCCCCTATGTATGTCGCTCAAACTGGCAACCTCAGGAAAGAAGTGTCGTACAGGAATGAGACACATATCCACGTGTTCGTCTCTCGGAGCTCTACAACATATCCGAAGATGGGCCTCTGACGTCACTTCCCCTTGGTTTTATAGCCCCTAGAAGGCTAAACATCAACTTTGTGTAGGAGTGTCGTACGGAAATGAGAGACATGTCAAATTGTTCGTCCTGACAAGCTATACAACATACTAAAAGATGGGCCCCTAATGACCAAGGGTTTTTGACTTAGAGGCCTTATAGAGGTTAGAGGAAGAAGAAAAAAAGTTTTTTCTACAGGACCAATTTCAATAAATCCAGCATGAAAAAGTGAGTCAGGGTAGGTAGTCTTTGAAAAAAAAGAAAATTATTTGTGTTTGTGGGGTAAGAAAAACGTGTCTAAAGAAATATGTAAAATATTTACAAGTGTCGTAGAGACTTGAAACCAGTTCCATTGGATTCCCCATGCGTCAGACATGGATAAACACCCTTTGTTTTCTTAAAATAGGTTATTCCCTTCCGAGAATAGCGTTAAAGGGTTTCTTCGGCCTCCAAAGGTCACGGTTACTGTTACGGTGACCTTTGGACAGTTCCCAGTGTCATAGAAACTCAGGACCAAGTTCATTGGATTTGGCTGGATGAGACGAATAAGAATTTGTCCTGCTCAAAACAAACGGACCAATTTTGGAATTTTAATGGATTTTAACGCGTTGCAGGGCAGCAACAATCCAATTTTTTAAAGATTCCTATAAATACACTCTCCCCCCCTATTTCAAGTAAGGGAAAACTAATGGTGCTGGTTTTAAATGTGTAGCTGACTTAGAA
>NW_027637739.1:2500-22500 GCF_951216825.1 Electrona antarctica
TTACGTCATATTTGTCTGAGCAGATCGGCATATGTATGTCGATGGGAACCCTCGGCCAATAAGGGTCCACTATTCTTGATGATGATGTACGATGACGCACGATGATTAGAGCACCCCTCACTTCACACGGGCGTGATTTATTTTCCTCCACACTGAACAAAATCTCAGAAAAATATTTGCTATTTTCACCGAATGTTCCCCCCAGGATAGAAGCTATGTGATGAATCCAACCTGTCCCAGGGACATGTGTCTCCCTCTCCACTCCTGTCACCTCCCACAGATAGGAGGCCACATTCACTGCCATTCGTTCAGTAGTCATAGTAGTTCATAGTCAGTGTTTTATAGTTTGTTGATGCAATTTTTGTGTTGATTAATTAGGTATAGGACTACATTGGGGGAAAATAAGTCACCAGGACTTGTTTGTGTTATATCCTTTTAGCCTTAAAGGACAACTTTAGTTTTTTTCAACCAAGGTTCATGTTTTAGGTTGTTATTAGAGAAAGTAAAAGGTGAGTGAATTATTTTTTCATTTGCTGCTTTCTTTCGTTTTAGGGATTTTAGCTGTTTTTGACAGGGGGGGGGGGCGGGGGCATTCGAGCATGGGGCTAAATATTTATTTCTTTACAAAATTTTATAGCGATTTATTTTTGTATTATTTACTATAGTCCTACTAGACTCCAAGAAATTACATCTGGCCACAAAAGATCACGGGATCTACTGAATGTGTCAAAGTGACATATTGAGCCTATGGAACACAGTGTGGCTTCCCCCAGTAGGCTGCCTTCACATTCAGTAGATCCTGTGATCTTTTGTGACCAGATGTAATTTCTTTGTCTAGTAGGACTATAGTAAATAATAAAAAAAGAAATCGCTATACATTTTTGTAAAAAAATACATATCTTTTACTTTCTCTAATAACAACCTAAAACATGAACCTTGGTTGAAAAAAAGTTGTCCTTTAATGTCTGTTGTCTGCAAGTGCTGTTTACATTTCAGACTAATAAAGTAATCAATCAATCAATCAATCAATCAATCAATCAATCAGGAGACATCTACCTGCTGGGGGAAGAGAACAAAAGTGCTTCTCATCTCATCCCATTTGATTACACGAAAGAGAGCATCAGTTTGAGCGTGCACGTATACTGTACATCTGTCTGTGTGCATGTGTGCACGTGTGCACGAGCGGTAGGCCTACTGTGCGCGCTTGCGTTCTCATGCGTGTAAATAAAGACGCTAGAGATAATGAGCGTGGAGACAGGAAGTGAAGAGAGAGAGAAAGAGACCGAGAGTTACAGTAGAGAGAGAGAGAGAGAGAGAGAGAGAGAGAGAGGAGAGATAGAGAGAGAGAGGGAGTGGGAGAGAGAGAGAGATAGAGAGAGAGAGGGAGTGGGAGTGAGGGAGGAGTGTGTTAATGAGTGTGAGATGTGCTGAGGTTGTCGTGTTTGTTCTGTAATAGTGTGTTGCCGCAGAGAGCTGCCACCTCAGGTGGGTGATTAGCAGTAATTATATAATTACACAGAATGTGATAATAAACACCACAGAGGGAATCGACTCCATCATCACTGCTGACTCCACTGCTCCAATACACAGACATATACGCACAGTGTATGGATACAGTGTGCGTGCGCACACACGTGTGTGTGTGTATTTGTGTGCAAACATTTATTCTTGTTTAGTTATGTTTTTATCACACACACACACACACGTGTACACATACACACACGCGTACAGTGTGCATGCGTGCACACGCACACACACACACACACACACACACACACACACACACACACACACACACACACACACACACACACACACACACACACACACACACACACACAGTGTACACAAGCAGCTGGGTGCCAACACAGAGAGAGGGGGGGGGGGGGGGGGGCCTTACACTTCCGCATAATTCTGTTGCTTTACCCCCCAAAAAAGGAAGAAAAAAAGTCTCTTAATGGAACACACACTCCTGTCCTCTGCTCACACCTGTGAGCACAAAGCCATTTTGCCTGGGTGACACACGGTAACGGCCAATAAAACAACTGCTGACTCGCTCCCCCAAAAGCAGCCGAGGGGAGCGGAGGGACAAATGAACACAAACTCACAGTAAAAAGCTTTCTCCCAGGAGGACTGGGAGCTGTTCTACAGGCCTACACACTGCTTCCTGCTTGACTGAGGAACGCAGAGAGAGAGAGAGAGAGAGAGAGAGAGAGAGAGAGAGAGAGAGAGAGAGAGAGAGAGAGAGAGAGAGCACTGGGCGAAAAGAGCAAGAATCCCTAAATTCCGGTTTTAGGATTCTTCTAGAATACGGACATTTCTGATGCATATCCTGAGTTTTGTTGATATGTGGCATATTATGTAAAATATGAACTCAATATACACCCTGAAGACAATATATTGTACTAGGATATGAGCGTAATTTTATTTTTGTCATGTATCTGTTCCGAAAATGACCTGTTTGTCATGTATCTGTTCCGAAAATGACCTGAGGGCGAAAATAGCAAGAATCCCTAAATTCCGGTTTTAGGATTCTTCTAGAATACGGACATTTCTGATGCATATCCTGAGTTTTGTTGATATGCGGCATATTATGTAAAATATGAACTCAATATACACCCTGAAGACAATATATTGTACTAGGATATGAGAGTAATTTTATTTTTGTCATGTATCTGTTCCGAAAATGACCTGTTTGTCATGTATCTGTTCCGAAAATGACCTGAGGGCGAAAATAGCAAGAATCCCTAATTTCCGGTTTTAGGATTCTTCTAGAATACGGACATTTCTTATGCATATCCTGAGTTTGTTGATATGCGGCATATTATGTAAAATATGAACTCAATATACACCCTGAAGACAATATATTGTACTAGGATATGAGCGTAATTTTATTTTGGTCATGTATGTGTTCCGAAAATGACCTGAGGGCGAAAATAGCAAGAATCCCTAATTTCCGGTTTTAGGATTCTTCTAGAATACGGACATTTCTTATGCATATCCTGAGTTTGTTGATATGCGGCATATTATGTAAAATATGAACTCAATATACACCCTGAAGACAATATATTGTACTAGGATATGAGCGTAATTTTATTTTTGTCATGTATCTGTTCCGAAAATGACCTGAGGGCGAAAATAGCAAGAATCCCTAATTTACGGTTTTAGGATTCTTCTAGAATACGGACATTTCTTATGCATATCCTGAGTTTGTTGATATGCGGCATATTATGTAAAATATGAACTCAATATACACCCTGAAGACAATATATTGTACTAGGATATGAGCGTAATTTTATTTTTGTCATGTATCTGTTCCGAAAATGACCTGAGGGCGAAAATAGCAAGAATCCCTAATTTCCGGTTTTAGGATTCTTCTAGAATACGGACATTTCTTATGCATATCCTGAGTTTGTTGATATGCGGCATATTATGTAAAATATGAACTCAATATACACCCTGAAGACAATATATTGTACTAGGATATGAGCGTAATTTTATTTTTGTCATGTATGTGTTCCGAAAATGACCTGAGGGCGAAAATAGCAAGAATCCCTAATTTCCGGTTTTAGGATTCTTCTAGAATACGGACATTTCTTATGCATATCCTGAGTTTGTTGATATGCGGCATATTATGTAAAATATGAACTCAATATACACCCTGAAGACAATATATTGTACTAGGATATGAGCGTAATTTTATTTTTGTCATGTATGTGTTCCGAAGATGACCTGAGGGCGAAAATAGCAAGAATCCCTAATTTCCGGTTTTAGGATTCTTCTAGAATACGGACATTTCTTATGCATATCCTGAGTTTGTTGATATGCGGCATATTATGTAAAATATGAACTCAATATACACCCTGAAGACAATATATTGTACTAGGATATGAGCGTAATTTTATTTTGGTCATGTATGTGTTCCGAAAATGACCTGAGGGCGAAAATAGCAAGAATCCCTAATTTCCGGTTTTAGGATTCTTCTAGAATACGGACATTTCTTATGCATATCCTGAGTTTGTTGATATGCGGCATATTATGTAAAATATGAACTCAATATACACCCTGAAGACAATATATTGTACTAGGATATGAGCGTAATTTTATTTTGGTCATGTATGTGTTCCGAAAATGACCTGAGGGCGAAAATAGCAAGAATCCCTAATTTCCGGTTTTAGGATTCTTCTAGAATACGGACATTTCTTATGCATATCCTGAGTTTGTTGATATGCGGCATATTATGTAAAATATGAACTCAATATACACCCTGAAGACAATATATTGTACTAGGATATGAGCGTAATTTTATTTTTGTCATGTATGTGTTCCGAAAATGACCTGAGGGCGAAAATAGCAAGAATCCCTAATTTCCGGTTTTAGGATTCTTCTAGAATACGGACATTTCTTATGCATATCCTGAGTTTGTTGATATGCGGCATATTATGTAAAATATGAACTCAATATACACCCTGAAGACAATATATTGTACTAGGATATGAGCGTAATTTTATTTTGGTCATGTATGTGTTCCGAAGATGACCTGAGGGCGAAAATAGCAAGAATCCCTAATTTCCGGTTTTAGGATTCTTCTAGAATACGGACATTTCTTATGCATATCCTGAGTTTGTTGATATGCGGCATATTATGTAAAATATGAACTCAATATACACCCTGAAGACAATATATTGTACTAGGATATGAGCGTAATTTTATTTTGGTCATGTATGTGTTCCGAAAATGACCTGAGGGCGAAAATAGCAAGAATCCCTAATTTCCGGTTTTAGGATTCTTCTAGAATACGGACATTTCTTATGCATATCCTGAGTTTGTTGATATGCGGCATATTATGTAAAATATGAACTCAATATACACCCTGAAGACAATATATTGTACTAGGATATGAGCGTAATTTTATTTTGGTCATGTATGTGTTCCGAAAATGACCTGAAGGCGAAAATAGCAAGAATCCCTAATTTCCGGTTTTAGGATTCTTCTAGAATACGGACATTTCTTATGCATATCCTGAGTTTGTTGATATGCGGCATATTATGTAAAATATGAACTCAATATACACCCTGAAGACAATATATTGTACGAGGATATGAGCGTAATTTTATTTTTGTCATGTATCTGTTCCGAAAATGACCTGAGGGCGAAAATAGCAAGAATCCCTAATTTCCGGTTATAGGATTCTTCTAGAATACGGACATTTCTTATGCATATCCTGAGTTTGTTGATATGCGGCATATTATGTAAAATATGAACTCAATATACACCCTGAAGACAATATATTGTACTAGGATATGAGCGTAATTTTATTTTGGTCATGTATGTGTTCCGAAAATGACCTGAGGGCGATAATAGCAAGAATCCCTAATTTCCGGTTTTAGGATTCTTCTAGAATACGGACATTTCTTATGCATATCCTGAGTTTGTTGATATGCATATTATGTAAAATATGAACTCAATATACACCCTGAAGACAATATATTGTACTAGGATATGAGCGTAGTTTTATTTTTGTCATGTATGTGTTCCGAAGATGACCTGAGGGCGAAAATAGCAAGAATCCCTAATTTCCGGTTTTAGGATTCTTCTAGAATACGGACATTTCTGATGCATATCCTGAGTTTGTTCTATTATGCACGATATAACCATTGGGCCTGTTTTGAGTGAGATATTTTACTGATATTGGTACTTGGTAGTTCATGAACATTGACATGTTGGATAAGTCACTGGATTTTCTGTAGAATACAGAGCTGATTGACCTGAGTTCTTTGATTTGCCAAATGTTATCAAATACAAACCCACTATACATCACAAGGACATACATCTCTGCTGTCAGGAAGAAACCACTGTTATTTCTTTCAGAAAATGAAGAAAACATTTTTTTTAAAACAAAGCAATACTGCCTTAGTTGGAATTTATATATTGCCACTTACTTGCATGAGAGGTGGTAGAGTTAGCTGTTTTAACAGACAGTTTGAGTTTCCAATTGAGTTAAGAGGTTTAGTTCAAAGCACCTTTTACGATTTCATTGTGTGTTAATAGCATTGATTTGAAACCTCCAAAATAGAGTTGGGTGGTACCTCCCGACAGTAACAATACTATAAGGATACCAGCAGCTACATCTTATTTTTGTCATGTGTTCCAAATAACACATTTCCACGATTTTTCAAAAACAAAAGGGGGATGGCACTCTATTGTGTAAAGGTTGTTGGGGGGGCATTCTGCCCAACAATTACATAGGTTAAACCAGGGGTTAAACTATGGTGCGTGCACCCCTTGTGGTTCCCAAAGTGGGGTCTGGGGACCCCCAGGGGTCCTTGAGGGAGTTCCGTGGGGTCCCCAGCTAAATGATAGTTTGGAACCAAATGGACCCTTATTGGTCTATAACTCTGAGTGTACAATTGGAACCATGTGTACACTCTCAATTAACATTGATTTTACAATATAAATTGGGGTCCCAGAGATGGAAATGCCATTAAATGGGGGGTCTGTTAGAGCCGTACATATCTTCTCTTATGGGAGTTCCTGACATATCTTTTCAAATGGGAGTCCGCGGGCTAATAAATGTCAATTTGGGGGTCCTTGACATGAAAACATTTGGGAACCACTGCTCTATGGGGTGCGTGACATGAAAAGGGTAATGGTGGATTTATGGTGATATTTAACACAAACAGCCAAATCTGCAACACTGTTGTAAGGATTAAGAGCGTCTGCTAAATGCCTAAATTGTAAATTGTAAATTGTAAGGAGATGTATAGAGCAGCTGCAGGAGTATACAGCAGATGGCATGTCTTTCAGTGCATTGGGTGCACGGACAGTACAGGGGGGTGCACAGGGGGTGCACGGACAAAAACATTTGTGTACCGTTAAACATATCTTGCTGAAGGTAGTGTTACCTTACCAACACATTAACAGATTCCTGTCTTGCTGTAGAAAATGCTACTTTGAAGTACAGCATGCACACTGGCTACTGTACGTGCCACGTAGGGTAAAACGGACGAAAGGAGTGTTCGTCGGAGAGAGACGAGAGAGAGTGCTAATAATAATTTAAACAGTAATTGACTAGAATGGTTATACATATGGAGATATTATTAACTGAAGTCACACACACACACACACACACACACACACACACACACACACACACACACACACACACACACACACACACACACACACACACACACACACACACACACATTGTACAGTGCGAATGGGACAACATATAACCTATTTGTTTGATAATTACATTATGTATTGTGCCTGACTTGAATGAGCAATATATAATCGGGGACTCATGGGAGCCCATAATGCTCAGAGGCCTGAGGATTTAAACATCAAGGTTTCCCGAGTCCACCTCAGCCCCCCCATACATGCAGGCTTCTTCACCAACTGTAGAAGCTCTTCAACAGTTTGAAGGGGTTTACGGCACACAGGCATGACTTTAGTGACCTGTCAACCGGCCGGATACAGAATGTGTAGGGGTCTTAGTCATCCATGAGCATGCAGGGGACATATTTTAAAATATCTCCTTCTGACTGACTTCAATGAGCCATCAGGGACTGTGAACCAATAATGCTCTGAGCCCTGCTTGCCTAATCTGTACAGTAGGCTATGCGCATACAATTCGGCTGGCCGAGACGAACGAGAAAACATATAGGTCTCCTCCCAAACGGACACTCCTAAAGGTCAACAGTCACCCAAGACTTTGAAGCGACCTTTGGGCATTATAAATCGTTTAAATATTTTAAAAAAATCCTTTTTTTTCAGGCAGGACACATTTTTCATATTTGAAGGATGCCAAATCCGATGAAATGGGTCTCGTGTCTCTCCGACACTTCTAAGCGTCCACGATCAAGGAATAGACACGACATTCGGACTAAGCCGATTCAACATTTGCGGCCTTCTGTCCTTAAAATCAATAGTAAATTCCCCAAAAATCGTAGAGACAAACGGAAAAAAGATCTTCGATCGGCTGGCCGAGACGGACGAGAAAACATAGGTCTCCTCCCAAACGGACACTCCTAAAGGTCAACATTCACCCAAGAGGCTTTGAAGTGACCTTTTTGGCATTATAAATCCTTTAAATATTTTAAAAAAAATCCTTTTTTTTCAGGCAGGACACATTTTTCATATTTGAAGGATGCCAAATCCGATGAAATGGGTCTCGTGTCTCTCCGACACTTCTAAGCGTCCACGATCAAGGAATAGACACGACATTCGGACTAAGCCGATTCAACATTTGCGGCCTTCTGTCCTTAAAATCAATAGTAGATTCCCAAAAAATCGTAGAGACAAACGGAAAAAAGATCTTCGATCGGCTGGCCGAGACGAACGAGAAGACATAGGTCTCCTCCCAAACGGACACTCCTAAAGGCCAACATTCACCCAAGAGGCTTTGAAGCGACCTTTTTGGCATTATAAATCCTTTAAATATTAAAAAAAAATCCTTTTTTTTCAGGCAGGACACATTTTTCATATTTGAAGGATGCCAAATCCGATGAAATGGGTCTCGTGTCTCTCCGACACTTCTAAGCGTCCACGATCAAGGAATAGACACGACATTCGGACTAAGCCGATTCAACATTTGCGGCCTTCTGTCCTTAAAATCAATAGTAAATTCCCAAAAAATCGTAGAGACAAACGGAAAAAAGATCTTCGATCGGCTGGCCGAGACGAACGAGAAGACATAGGACACTCCTAAAGGTCAACATTCACCCAAGAGGCTTTGAAGCGACCTTTTTGGCATTATAAATCCTTTAAATATTTTTAAAAAATCCTTTTTTTTCAGGCAGGACACATTTTTCATATTTGAAGGATGCCAAGGACCTTTTGTTGATCAGGCAAGTCTGACTGTGTGTGTGTGTGTGTGTGTGTGTGTGTGTGTGTGTGCGCGCGCGCGTGCGTGCGTGCGTGTGTGTGTGTGTGTGCGACTTCAGTTAATAATATCTCCATATGTATAACCATTCTAGTCAATTACTGTTTAAACAAAGCTGGTGAGAAATGATGACCAAAAGCTGACTAGAGTTGCTATATAGACAAATTTCAGAAAGGTCAGCTGGTGCAGCATTTAAGGGTTTCTATTAAAAAATAATAAAGAATGGCAAGTGAAAGGGTATTAGGAGGACTGTACTGGTCAAATGACGTGAACTGCACAGTTCCCTCGCCGTTTGTGGAGGGCAAAGCGGGAGGTCATGACACCATGACCCAAATGGCATTGAGGATTCACATGACTTCACTTGGCATTAATTCATCTTTCAACTGTGTTCCAGGACATTCTTCCCAAAACATTGCAGCTCATTTGTCTGTAGTTAGATCGACGTATGATCGACCACACAAAGTTGGAAGTGGACTACAAAATAATTCACAGGCACCTACAAAATGTGCATGGTGCCTGTCTGTGTTTTGGTAAATGGCACCATCATAATATAACATGCCAGTCTCCCACCTGCCCAGAGGGGTTTGATCTATCTATCTATCTATCTATCTATCTATCTATCTATCTATCAGCGAGACAGACAGTGAGATAGACAGCGAGACAGAAAGACAGACAGACTGTCTGTCTGTCCTTTTTCAAGGACCCCCAGTTTGACATGCATATGCCACGTCAGACTTTCAGGTCCGTCATTGCCATCCCCAGTTCCTGCTTACTGATGTGAGGGTATAAATTCCAGGATGGTATCTTGCAACCTTACTGAGGGGGAAAGACCTTCTTTAATACTTGGTTGTCTATGCTAAATCTTTCCAATGTGTGTAGTAGCGGCACCCACACACATTATCACACATTTGAAAAGATTATGGATTTTACAATCACATACACACACACACACACACACACACACACAGACACACGCGCGCACCATGCTTGGCTCCAGGATTAAATGACTGAGGCCGGCAAATAAAAATGTCAATTGTCAAATGTCAATCTAATTTTTAAATTTAAACTATGAGGGTGCAGAATTTGCAACTGAGGGTGCCAGGCACCAGTTATTGGTCTCATAACTTTCATTTTTAATTTTACGTAGATCTATAAGGGTCCATTTGGTTTAACCAACTCTCCATCATTTAGCTGGGGGCCACCTGGAACCCCTATAAGGACCACTGGTGGTCCCCGAACAACTGGAACTCCCCAGAACCACTGCTGAGTGTAACCCACCTGATAATAACCATATAATTTAATATCAAACACAAAAAAACTGCTTGAAATAAGTTTTTTTTTAAAACTGCATCATACAGTCAATACAGACAACATACATTAATTGACAGGTTGTAAGAAAATAATCAGTTTAAGGCCCAAACAATCTGTATTATTATATTATATTGTGAATGAAAGTGAAAGAAATCAGGCATTCATCATTGTAGTTGCTGAAGAAACGTGACATAAGGAGTGTTAATGGAAAGCACTTAAAAGATCAACTACACATCCCACAATGCATTGCAGCTCTTCAGTTCACCCATAGTGCACCGCGTTTTTGAAAAGACGAAATCTGATTGGCTGTGACGTTTAGGCAGTGACGTGGCATGCAGCCATTGGCTCATGAAAGAGCACACGCTGTCCTTTGAACAGAGAGGAGCCACACACAGAAGACACACACAGAAGCTGTAGCATGGAATGGATATTACAGGTAATGCTAAGCTTTTATTTATTGGTTTGCAGCTACATTTGCACTTCATACTGTAGTGTTTTCAGCCTTTGTCAATGTTTGCCTTTGTCAATGTTTTCATGTCAAACCAAAAGTAGGCTATTTGGCTGCAGAGCCACGTTTGAAAAGACTTAAAATATGTTGCTTAATTAAAGGTAGTGTAGAGGATTTTCTTTGGTTGAAATAAGTGTCATAGCTCTATATTGTGATAATCATTGGTATAGTCTGTGTTTGTTCAGTAACAGTTTAAGTAGCTCTATATTGTGACAGTAATCATTGCTATAGAGTGTTTGTTCAGCAACAAGAATAAAATTGGTCCAATGGCTGGAGTTTGATATTCTCCCAACATGAAATCTATTACAAGAGTATATTTCAAGAATTCGGAAAGTATCCATATGGAGGATATCACCATATTCGGGCAAAGGATTCTTGGGTTTTTCGCTCAGTGGCTGTTTTCAATATAACTAATGGACTAATTAGCACTGCAGTTGTGCACATGATTATGTAACAGATTTTTGTATGCCAGATAGCACTATGAGAGCATTTCTGGCAATTTCATTGCTTTCAATTAAAAAGAGGAATGTACAGTATTGTTAGTGCAGTGGTTCTCAACCGGTCCGTCTGATTTTTTCGGGGTCCCCAGATGACAGTAATACAGTGACAATTTAAGGAAAGACTACATCAAAAGTAATCAAGAAACCATCATATAAACTGGTCAAACATGGGCCAAATAAAAAATAGCTGATCTACAAGCTCAATGCATGGAATTGTGAGCTTGTAGATCCGATAGTCACTTACTGTCTCCAGCACATTTTGTTTTAGCTTGTCTTTGAGGTACTACTGTATATAGCTGATATGTCCTATAGCCTGGTGCGTGTTAACATGTGCTTAGATAATGTAGAATTTGTTTTCGTGCATGAAATATTTTTGATAAAATTCAGGAATTCAGAGAAAAGCGGTTGGAAGGATCTCTGTGTCACTGCACACTTTGACACTGCACACTTTTGCCATGAGTTCTAAATGTACAGATGAGTTACATACAAGGACAGTACAGTAATTTGGAGTTACTTTAGATGCATACTGATAATAGGTCTAGTGGCGGTTTTGTATAGGGTTCTTTCTTGTGTGCTTCTGGAAGACCATATTGACATTTCAAAACCTATTTACATCACTGATGGTCGATAGGGAAGTGTAAAATAATCAAATTAACCTTTATATAGAGCACAGTTGCACTGGATTTCATAAATTTTACTCACCGCTGAGTATAATGTGAAGTTTAGGTGGAGTACAAAGCAGCAACATTGCCAACGCAGCATGCTGCAACCAAACACTGAATGCTGCCTTCAGTGACTGACACAGTGAGGGGAGTGGCAGTTCAGGAAGTGACATCATATTCTTTATACTGATCTGACTGACTGATCATTGACATGTTTGGTTACCATTTTTAACTGGGTTACCCCTCCGATTGCAAATATTATAGTAGTTAGTTAGTTTCTAATAGTATTTCATATTTTATCACCTTGTTTATTAGTGATTGCTTGAAAGTTTCCAGAGTGTCAACCAGTTGCTGATGATATTGTGACATCAAATGATGCACCATGAAAGCATAGGATTGGCACAAATCTTCCATGAGACCTTTTGTGTTATGGAAGGTATTGGATAGTGTCTTAACAGTTAAGGGGAGATATGGACAAAATCAAAATGGTACCACATTATGATGATTGTGGTGGTCATCTGGCCTAAGGCAACACATGGTGCGAGGGAAGGATAAAGTATAGAAAAGTAGGAAAAACAAGAAGAAAATAACTGAATGGCCTTTGTCAAGGTCAAATCTGTTGTGCAGTCAACTTGTTGGATTGGTGCTTCCAGTGGGAAAAAAATAAGGAGTTTCCAGTTATGGTGTCAAATAGAAATTATATATATAAAAAGTTATGTGAGTCTGTGACTGTTCTTTAGTGGAAAATGCAGTGATGAAAATGTTATAAGATGGTCTGTCATATCCCTTCATTCAGGCCAAGAAAAGCTATGGCATCCAATTTGAAAATGAAAAAAAAGTTTTCTCAAAACAAAGTTCTTGCAATGTTGTGGTCAGTTGAATGTGTTCAATTCCCTCTGCTCTTAGTAGCAGGTCATTATTGGCATGATCATCGCTGACAGGCCTGGTTATCCATGTTGTTATTGAAAGTGTGTTTGTGTTATATACTTATGCAGTCTTTGCGCCTGTGTTTTATGTAGCCAAAATACAAAACTGGTGTTGCCGTTAATACAATCTCCGTTGGTAGGTCTGGTTGGTGTCAGTGAATGTTTGAGAGTGTATGTAGGATATGTATCCCAGTAATTGCAGTGATCTGTAGTTGCCAATGAGTTTACAGACATGTATTCATGTTTTTCTTTTTTTTATGCTAAGGTTTTCTCAAAGGGATGTGTGTATGTGTGTGTATATGTGTGTGTGCCCATTTTTGCTTTTGAAAACTGGTGTAACTTTTCCTTAATTCCAGAAATGGCAGAAATAAAAGTTGGCTAAGGTCCTGCAGCTCCAACGCCCTGATTGGGTGTAGACCTTCATAGCACCATGGCACAACTTCCCAGAGGAACTGTTGCAGTCTTTGGACACCGGAGAAACATCAAATGGGAATTCAGGAAGATTGTGGTGAAATTATGAATGTGAGTTCCTGCTTAGGAAGAACTAAGCAGACTAAGCAACTAAGCAGAACTAAGCAGGAAGAACACAACTGTATGCAGCTGAACTTGTATTTCCCTCAACCTGAAATACAATACATTTATGTTGATGGTGATGAGCAGTTTTAAAATCTTAATGATGCTTGTTTTATTATTTTGTTAGTTTCTTATTCAGAGAGTCCTGTTTTCTGCAAAACGTCTACCCATCAGCGCTGGCATCAACCCTGGGGTTTCTGGAGAGGTGTGTATTTTTGTGTTTGCTTTAGCCTGCACTAAAAGAAAGTAGCACTGCCTAATCTAAATCTTTTCCATTAGAAGTTGCCTTAAATGAACATCTTCAATTAAAAATATATTTTTCTTTGTTTTATAATATATATATATATAATATATATATATATATATATATATATAATACTGTTTTTATTCTATTTCCGCAGGTGTCTGTTCTCCATCAACCCAGAGAAGGAGAGCACATCGTATCTATAGTTGTGAATCCTAGGTATACCTTGATTCACTCTCGGACCATGAGTAGTGAGATTGTTGATTATGGTAAGATTCATAGTGTCCACGCATGAATCTTACCGTGTCCACGCACGCACGCGGCGAGTGTGCGTGCGTGGACACACACACACACACACACAGTACTTAGATATACACACACACACACACACACACACACACAGTACTTAGATATACACACACACACACACACACAGTACTTAGATATACACACATTAATAATTTGAAATTCTATTTTATCAGGTCAACCCAGATGGTGGAGAAGACGACCAAAGACCAGGAACCTTTGAGTAACATGATCTTCGAATGTGGGCTTTTAAAACAAGTAAGCTTAAACATTCAGTACGCATTTCATAGACACACATACACCACCCTCCAGTCTTTATTATTTTTTAATTGCTTTATATAATCTACATTAGTTTATTTTCTTTACATGGCTGTATTATAATCTAAAGATTTTCTTCATTGTCCTTGTGTGTCTGCAGATGCATGTTCTTGATCAACCCAGAGAAAGGCACTAAAGTGGAAAGCAAAACAAATCACGACTTGGTGTGAATCCTAGGGTGTCTACCATGATCCAGTTTCTTTCGGACCATGACTGGGGCGTGATCTTGAATATGGTAAGAATTTTGGCCACGCACGCACGTGTTATTCGGTGCATTATCCTGGTGGCTTTCTTTCACATGTCCTCTCGGTTATGAGGGAACACGCATGCGCTTAAGACACTACACCCCGAAGAGACCCAGCTATGACCTGTGGTCCTGCACTGCTACCTATTGACCAAGGTTATTGTGATTTTGTTGGAAAATGAAACACAGAACATAAACTTGTAATAATAACAGTAATTCAATCCTAACTTATTTATTTCCCCTCACATTTGGAGAGCGGTAACACAGCTCACCAGAAGGGTGGATGCCGTCAAGGAGTTGTCCAGCACCGTCAAGGAGAGCTTTTCAGGGGTGACAGAGGCTGGACAGGATGGAGGCATCCATCCTGCAAACGCCTCCTCCTGCCAGCCAAAAGATTCCCCAAGAGCTGTCTGTATGTACTTAATCTACCTATTTATCTTCAACAGAGCCCCCCCCCCCCCCCAACAGTACAACTCTAGAAACCCTTGTATAAATGTATGGCTGTGACCCTACCCAGTTCACTGTCTCTGCATTCTATGTATGTTTACCTTGCTTACTGTAAATCGCTCTTGATAAAGTGTGCTAAATGCCTAAATTGTAGATTAGTGTTGATTTGATACGGTTAAAAATAACAGATGGCACAATGACCAAATATTGACAAATGTAATATTGGTGTGATTTGTGTTATTTTTTTGTTAAATGGGTTGGTTTTCTATTCAAATGGTAATCATGTCTGTAGTGTTTGCTAAATAATAGGGGTCTCCCTGTCTCTATAGCTAGCTCGTCAGAGTACCCCCATTTAGTTTGACAGTTTACATTTTGTCTGCTAATTTCTATCACCATCCTTTTGAGATGCCTTAATATAATACATTTAGAGATCATAATGTGGTATTTGTGTTGTCATTCACTAGAAGCCTGTAACAGGGCTTTTGAAAGCCTCAAGACAACCACACGAATTGAGCTGGCCGGGACATTGGAGGATGTGAAGAGGAGGAAGGCTCTCACTAGCCGGAGGGATCGGGTGAGCTATTGACCTGCTCTTACTGACATGTGAAATGTCAGAACCTGATGTCTCCCTTTTGACTGATACCTGTCCATTTAAACTCTAGACGGGCCTGCCCCAAAGTTATTAGTGCAGCTGCGCCCGGCAACTAGAGTTCAACAGGCCTGAATTAAGGCCTATCAAACCCTGTACACAAGAGAATGTCCCCGCTACCACCCTTAGATCTCCATATATGGAGCTGACCTGTTCTGACATTCCATATGTTGATCTGACATCATCAAACACTGTACACTCAAGACATGCTCCTTATAGTCCGGCAGCCACGGTTATGGCTATGGGGTGGGAAATTTGGTATACTTTTTTTTTTATTGGCCTAAAATATTGTCTATATACTGCTGACCGGCTGTCACTATTGGGCAATTTTTTTTATAGGGGTTTCTTGTGACCCTACCATTAACATCCTATGGCAGGCAGAAATGTCAAAAATGATCTTTATGCTTTAAGTAGCATGTGACATGTCAAACTATGGGGTTTTCATGATTCTGAATCCATTCCAAGCATTAGTTTGAGGTCAGCACATTTTGGGCACATTTGGGCTAGTGGCTATGGCTGCTTTTAGCCCAAGGAGTGTTTTTTGTGCAAAACTAATGCTTGGAATGGATTCAGAATAATAAACCCCCTAGTTTGACATGTCGCATGCTACTTAAAGCAAAAGGAAAGTTTGACATTTTTGCATGCCATAGGATGTTAATTTTAAACTAAAGAAGCCTGTCGGCTGCCGGACTATTAGGCTATATGGCCAGTACAGAATTCATTCCTTGTTGATCTGACCCTTCCATGCCAAAGCGCCAGTGCTCACCCAGCAGTCTACCGTCAACAAGTGCACACATCCGCCTCTTAGGTGTCTTACTGGTTTATTTAAGCCAAGGGATATAACAGTGAGGTGGTCATTACAGAGAAATCTGCTGCAGGACATGAAGCAGAGGGGTCATACACAAAGGGGTAGAATGTTTGGAGATGTGTGTAGTTGCCAATGACATAATAGCGTTGTCCCAATTTCTTTCAGACTGAGTAAAAGTACTTAATTGTTAGTACTCGCCAATACCGAGTACCGATACGAGTACTTTTTATTTTCATTGAGTAACCACTTAATTTACCCCCTTTTTCTCCAATTTAATTTCATATGCCTACAACAGTTGGCGGGGTGTGGAGCCCAAGGACCCGCATGAGGGTTCATTCTGGACTCTTTACCCTGAGATCCCCCCCCCTGCTCCAGAGGGGTGTGGAGCCCAAGGAGACCCGCATGAGGGTTCAGTCTGGACTCTTTACCCTGAGACCCCCCCCCCCTGCTCCAGAGGGGTGTGGAGCCCAGGGAGACCCGCATGAGGGTTCATTCTGGACTCTTTACCCTGAGATCCCCCCCTGCTCCAGAGGGGTGTGGAGCCCAAGGAGACCCGCATGAGGGTTCATTCTGGACTCTTTACCCTCAAACGTCTGTACATAAAAGAGGCCCTGGAGGGTGAAGCGGAAGGGACTGGAGGAGTGTGAGTGCGTGAGTGTGAGAGGCATGAATTCCGTTTGTGTCCGAGCATAGGCATGGTAACGCCCCGCCTGCAGTGTCGGTAGACCAATCACAGGCAGGCGGGGCGTTACCATGCCTCAGCCATGCCTATGCTCTGACACAAACGGAATTCACGCGTGTGAGAGTGGTTTCCCCTCATCTGCTCCTCACCCTGACTCTCGTCGTCTGTGCGCCATCCTGTGTGTTCTTGTTCTTGTCCTGTTCAGACAAACTGTGAGACCATGTCCTGGCTACAATACTTTGTTGTCAAGCTGCCTTTTTTTGTTTTAACATTTACCTAAATGTTTAAACCTTCATTGTATTGTTTCTAGAGTGACTTTTTCAACCTAGGTTCATGTTTTAGGTTATTAGAGAAAGTAAAAGATTAATGTAATTTTGTTTCCATTTGCTGCTCTTTTTCATTTTAGGGATTTTAGCTGACATGGGGCTAAATATGTATTTTTTCACATTTTTATAGCGATTTATTTTTTTATTATTTACTATAGTCTTACTAGACTCCAAGAAATTACATCTGGCCACAAAAGATCACAGGATCTACTGAATGTGTCAAACGTACATGACACACAGTGTGGCTTCCTCCCAGTATACCTTCACATTCAGTAGATCCTGTGATCTTTTGTGGCCAGATATAATATCGTGGGGTCTAGTAGGACTATAGTAAATAATAAAAAAATAAATCACTATCAAATTTTGTAAAAAAGTACCCCCATGCTCGAATGATTCAAAATGATTCCAGAATACACGTTGCCTGGTCCCCACTAGCCTTGATTCTGCCGCACCCGAGTACACTTCATTCAACTGTATTCAATGCTTTCACAATGCAGCGATCCGTATCCCAGTACACTTCATTCAACTGTATGCAATGCTTTCACATTGCAGTGATCCGTATCTGAGTACACTTCATTACAACTGTATTCAATGCTTTCACATTGCAGTGATCCGTATCTGAGTACTGTATTCAATGCTTTCACATTGCAGCAATCCGTATCTGAGTACACTTCATTCAACTGTATTCAATGCTTTCACATTGCAGTGATCCGTATCTTTTGGAGGCATGGCCCCTGTTTTGAGGTTGCTAAATAAATGTTTGTTTGCGCTGAAGTGATTTTTGTTTTGTAAATTGTTTTTAGCTTAATGTTTATATTCAAAGTAGGTAGCCTTTTTGGATGAGACATTTGGTGTAGAGGGGAAAAAAGAACTGGGCCTAGTATAAAGTTTTGGGTACACTGATCTGTCCTTGTATAGTGGGTCATCATGATATGGGCCATGAATGGTATACTGAAATATACAGGTCATATTCTGACAAGATACAACTGGTGTTTGGATTTAGGATATGACGACAGGTCATATTCTGACAAAAGATACAACTGGTGTTTGGATTTAGGATATGACGAGGTCATATTCTGACAAAAGATACAACTGGTTTTAGGATTTAGGATATGAAGACAGGTCATATTCTGACAAAAGATACAACTGGTGTTTGGATTTAGGATATGACGACAGGTCATATTCTGACAAAAGATACAACTGGTTTTAGGATTTAGGATATGACGACAGGTCATATTCTGACAAAAGATACAACTGGTGTTTGGATTTAGGATATGACGACAGGTCATATTCTGACAAAAGATACAACTGGTGTTTGGATTTAGGATATGACGACAGGTCATATTCTGACAAAAGATACAACTGGTTTTAGGATTTAGGATATGACGACAGGTCATATTCTGACAAAAGATACAACTGGTGTTTGGATTTAGGATATGACGACAGGTCATATTCTGACAAAAGATACAACTGGTGTTTGGATTTAGGATATGACGACAGGTCATATTCTGACAAAAGATACAACTGGTTTTAGGACTTAGGATATGACGACAGGTCATATTCTGACAAAAGATACAACTGGTTTTAGGACTTAGGATATGACGACAGGTCATATTCTGACAAAAGATACAACTGGTGTTTGGATTTAGGATATGACGACAGGTCATATTCTGACAAAAGATACAACTGGTTTTAGGATTTAGGATATGACGACAGGTCATATTCTGACAAAAGATACAACTGGTGTTTGGATTTAGGATATGACGACAGGTCATATTCTGACAAAAGATACAACTGGTGTTTGGATTTAGGATATGACGACAGGTCATATTCTGACAAAAGATACAACTGGTTTTAGGACTTAGGATATGACGACAGGTCATATTCTGACAAAAGATACAACTGGTTTTAGGACTTAGGATATGACGACAGGTCATATTCTGACAAAAGATACAACTGGTGTTTGGATTTAGGATATGACGACAGGTCATATTCTGACAACAGATACAACTGGTTTTAGGACTTAGGATATGACGACAGGTCATATTCTGACAAAAGATACAACTGGTGTTTGGATTTAGGATATGACGACAGGTCATATTCTGACAAAAGATACAACTGGTTTTAGGACTTAGGATATGACGACAGGTCATATTCTGACAAAAGATACAACTGGTTTTAGGACTTAGGATATGACGACAGGTCATATTCTGACAAAAGATACAACTGGTGTTTGGATTTAGGATATGACGACAGGTCATATTCTGACAACAGATACAACTGGTTTTAGGACTTAGGATATGACGACAGGTCATATTCTGACAAAAGATACAACTGGTGTTTGGATTTAGGATATGACGAAAGGTCATATTCTGACAAAAGATACAACTGGTGTTTGGATTTAGGATATGACGACAGGTCATATTCTGACAACAGATACAACTGGTTTTAGGACTTAGGATATGACGACAGGTCATATTCTGACAAAAGATACAACTGGGGTTAGGACTTAGGATATTCATAGTAGTCATATCTTGACATTGGATATGACATGTATCCTGGATAAAACTATCTCCATATTCTAGAAGAATGAAATTGGTCCCATTCTG